>NC_080478.1:6835620-6928120 GCF_030265055.1 Doryrhamphus excisus
CGGCGTGACATTAAAAAAATATCATCCCAGCATCAATGCCGTCACTTGATTGATATACAGGGCAGCCATTCAGATGACAACAGAATGTTGCCCTTCGGGCGACCAATCAAATCAAACAACGTCTCTAAGTGCAGCAGAACTTACGATGTCAGCCTATCATCCAT
Organism: Doryrhamphus excisus; assembly: GCF_030265055.1. Classification (NCBI taxonomy): domain Eukaryota; kingdom Metazoa; phylum Chordata; class Actinopteri; order Syngnathiformes; family Syngnathidae; genus Doryrhamphus; species Doryrhamphus excisus. Next base: position 6,835,785 of record NC_080478.1, read on the forward strand.
CCCCGTTACTTGATTGACATACAGGACAACCAATCAGATGACAACTGAATTTTGACCTTTAGGTCACCGCTCATGCGTAAACAACGATGCAAAGTGCTAAGCTAGTCGGCGAATTGCGAGATTTTAAAGCCCTCGCTAAAGTTTATGGTCACTAAAATGAGTGAAGGAGCTGGACCAAGTAAAAAGGCAAAAACTGGACCAAGTAAAAAGGCAAAAAACATATCACTTCCATACGGATATGGAATATTATACGGATATTATGATACGGATATTATCCATGACTGATAAACATTTGGAAGTGTGCTTGAGGCTGGCTATCAGCAGCTACTGTCCGGACTATGCATCCCTGGCTGGTTCAATTCAGTGCAAGTCATCAAAGTAAACTCAGGTAATTACAAAAAATGTTAATAGTTAATTATGTGTGTTTTGCAATATTGGCTCATTTGGTTATGTAAGGTACATCAACATACATTGTACGTACAAATAATCCTCAATACATTTGAAAATAAATAGATGTTTTGCATTTTTGTAGTGGGTAGATCATTTTGACTCGGTCATTTGAAAAGTAGCTCGCATGCTGAAAAAGTGTGAGCAACCTCAATACAACCTGGCGGCTCGGTTGGATGTAAATAGTTTCCTCATAAACTTAGGAAAGAAAGACGCTTCCCGCCCGGATAAATCAGATATTGATCTGTTTACCCTTGACTCTCATCTTTGAGCACTGTTCAGCTTTTGTATTATTCATGTAGTTGTGAATACAAACACATCCTCCCCCGGCTTGGCTCTTGCCTGAGCTCCATCAAACCACAAGCACCTTGGCTCCCGCATAGATATTTGCACAATGGCCGACAAACAGACTGCACTCACTTAACCTTCTCTCCTTGGTAACACTGTAGAGGAGAGTTGCTTGTAATGAGCTAAAGTTTTTTTACAAGGTGAAGCTGTAGCATTTTCTATCCTATTACTGATATTGTTGTATACACTGTCTGAAAACATGCACCATCTGCACCACAATTTATCACCTCCTTTAAGTGCCAGAAACTGCTGTTTATTAGGTATGTATTAAGTATGATTCTGTATTACTGTATTTCTTGTCAAGACACAACTTTGCGGGGAAATGGTGCTTTGGCTATCATGTTTATTACAGTACAGTATTATCAAGGGATAATTCTACAGAAATGAAATATACTATAGATATATATCTATACTTTAGAGCAGTGTTTTTCAACCTTTTTTGAGCCACGGCATGTTTTTTACATTGGAAAAATCCTGTGGCACACCACTAACCAAAAATATTACAAAATGTCACCACGACCTCACACGTGCATCAATAAGTCTATCGGAGGAACAAGGTAGGTGTTGCCACACGGACCAATATTACATTGCTATGCCAGTCTTTACACCACAGACACTCCACAGTAGCCACGTTTTTACATGACCAGTTTTCTCTTTCCAAACAATGGTATCCATGGAAAGGAATATTCCAATCTCTTGTCTACATGCACCGTGAAAATCAACCAGAATAGTCAATAGGGCATGCCCAGTAAAACGTAAACATCAACATCACGTGATACCGGCTTCCCCGAGTTTTTCTTTCACTTGTTGGAATAATAATCCGTATTGCCAGTTTTTCGCCTGTCCAGTCTTGAAATTTAGTTTGAATCAAAAACAAACTTTGCTTAGTCCAGTGCCGATTGCTGGCCTCCATTTTTAAAAGTGAAGAACGTCTGGATCTGCGTGTTACGTCATATCTGAGCATGCGCTGAAAGAACGCACCCGGGATAAATTTAAACAGGAAAAGATCAAATTCAATCTTGCTAATATTTTATAATTAAACTCAGGACATGTTTTATATAGATATATATTTTCTTTTTTAATAAAACTGGACTTGTGAATAAAGTATAGAAGGGTTTAGATTCTGTTTCACAGATGGCGCTAATGCACACGAAAGCTGCTTGCCAACCGCCAATAAACAACAGAAGAAGAAAAACACCACGAAGAAGAAGGCACCCTGACAAATTTCCGTTTGAGCGGGTACAAGATACCTCAATCGGATTGGGGAAAGGAATATTCCATCCCTGTTCAATTCTTTCCGTTTGAGCAAATATACCAAATGCAACTAGAATATTTGAGTCCATGTATACTATTGACATAATATTTGCAAATGATGATTCATAAATGTTAATACTATAAAAAGTGATATTGGATAATTCCTCACGGCACACCTGACGGTTTCTCAAGGTACACTAGTGTGCCGCGGCACAGCGGTTGAAAATCACTGCTTTAGAGTAGTCAATGCCTCGCTTGTATAGCTTTGTAGATAAACTATACACTGTTTTTCAGTCTTTTTAGCATTCACACTTAAGCAGGAGTTACCGCACCAGAGTAGACCACAACCCCTTAGTGTTTGATTATGCTGTTTACAGTGCACCAAACAAACCATGCTATTAGAGCAATAGTTTGTTTTAGTGTGCCCACAGGGTAAGTATATGTATGTACACAGTTGCTACATTACAGTTCCACATTGCACCGTCACTTTTAGACTTAGTTTTATTTAATTATGGCTGTTTTGTGGTTGAATTCGGCCTATTACCCATTTAAAATATGCATATTTAAAGGCAACTTAATGCTTTCCCTCTTTTATGACCTGTAAATGTTACAATGTTGTATTCTCGTGTTAAACGATGGCAATATGTCAAATAATGAGGTTTGCGCCTTTGGAAGTGAGCCCTGAAAGCAGTTTTGGATCGCTCTGCATGCTGTCTTTTACAACATGCTGTGTTTTGTCAACACCGAGTTCCATTGACATCAATGCAACCCGGGCTTCCTTATATGGGCATGCCCAGGCAAGAACTGTGCGTGCATAGTGTTAGCATACAGCGGACACAGGGAATGTGACCAATCACAGTGCAGTGGAGTAAATTTCACAGACCATTTAACAATTAACAGTGATAAACGAGGGACAACTGTAGTAAGAAACTGAAACTGGATCAGGAATTGCATTAAGCTGACTTTTCTCAAGGTTGGCGCGCCCTAAGGATAAGAGAAGAGATCTTCTGTGTGTGTAAACGATGCTGAAGTTGCTTGGTGTGTACTGTGACAGGAGCCACAAGAGATGCCAGCTTTCCGTCCACCTCAGTTTAAGTCTCACACCAGTGCAAAACAAAGATCATGACGCTGCTCAGGTGTGGGACCATAACTGTGGGAGACTCTTATCTGCTCAGACACTTCCTGTACCACCAATTTGGAATGTGCTTATTCATTAGTAGATATTTTTTTAGACAAATCTTACATTTTATCAGTTGAACATGAGGTCTGCACATTCCAGTTTCAAGGAGACTTTCAAATGTCTAAATTGGGTTCAAAATGCCATTACTTTATCAAATATGTGAACAATATGTCGTTCAAATATGCCAATGAATGCACCAGAAAAATCCATGATGAAAAAATAACCCACCACAAAAATCCCTGATGAATAAAAAAAAAACACGCACTCCTGATAAGCCATGTCACAGCGAAAGCATTGTACTGATGGCCTCATTTTACAGTGTAGCAAGTTTCATGTCCTTCCTCAACCAAATTATTGAATTACTTAATTTTGGTCGGTAAACAAGACTCACTCAAGAAGTAGTTCCGGCACAGCGCAAGGCGGGAGAATACACTGATGGTAACTAGTGTTGTGGTCTCAATATTGACATGAAACAGTTGCGAAGCATTTGCTTTATTTGTCACTATGATTTCATTTAGTATTTTATGACTATTTTATGTGTTTACATGTGCTCTGTGTCTAAGCTGAGTGACTTGAGCACAGACCTAAAACCTTGTTTTTTAATGCACAAGACTAGACACACACAAACTAAAAAGCACGTCTAAAAAAAAAAAAACCTCAGGTAGGGCTTAACAAGAAGAAACTGATGTTTGGGTTGGTCACCTGTCCAGACACAGTCTCAAGTTCTTGTTTTTTAATACACAAGATTAGACACATGCAATCCAGAAAATGATATGTAAATGTTACACTTAGGGGGGAAAAAGTGGGCTAATAAATTGACAATAAAAGCACAAATACTGCAGATTTCAGAAAACAACAGATGGAATGATATAGCACTCTACAAGAAGCAATGAAGTCTGGAAAATTAAATAATTAAATTAAAAAAATTACAAAATTGTTACAACTATAATGATGACAATGGTAATATTAATGATGATTATAATGATGGTAATAATGATAACGATTATAACAATAATGATAATAACAATAATAATATTACAATGATAATAATAACAGGGGAAAACAAGACATGATTATATCTTGCAAAAAGGGGTAGGCGTTTATAAGCTTTTGCTTCTGCCTACTCCTTTTGGGCTTGTGATCAGATAGTTGAATACAAATGTAATTAATAGAAAGTTATATTTTCATTGATGTAAGAAATGCACTGTAATGTTTCATATATTTGCCCAAAAAAAATAAATAAATAAATAAATAAAATATTTTCCCGCTCTGTTCTGAATGGGTACTGCAGCATGTATGTGCTTATGTACAACAGAAACATAACAGTTATAAGACCTTTCACTTGGAACAAAGGCACCCTGTTCTTTTGAATTAATCTAATACACACTCACACACAGACACACAGACATACAGTAGTTAAATTATGAATCACTCTTCTGTTGCCTGGCTAAGACATCCAGCCCATCCTTGCCAAGATTGGTTGCAAGCAGATCAGACCAATACACCGAATATACATTTCATGGAAAATTTTGTGATCTTTGGGAACGCCTCCACAGCAAGCTTATGAGGGAGATGAACTCTTCACTTTAGAGACTTTGGCTGGAGGCATGACCGTTCTCTCCAACGCTGGCGCTGAAATTGCTTGAATAAAACTTGAAATTAAACTCTTAATATTCAATGTCAAACCTTACTTGAAACTCTTAACATTATTTCAGAGCCAGTAGAACAAAACATCTGAGTTCACACCAAACACCAAAATATGGACTTACAAACCTGAGGCCTACCTGTACATTTGAGGTGTTTAAATGAGTGCTTTTAAAAGTGTGGCACCTCCTCAGTCCGACGTCTTCCCTACTCACCGAAAATACCATTTCACCATTTTAGTCCTCTCTCAAAAAAGACCAGCTGACATCATGTTAATGATTCTCTGGTTAATATAAGTGAGTGTGTTGACAAGGACAAAGGCTGGAGATAACTTTGTCATCCGGATTGAGTGGGAATAACAGACTGGAAGTTTTAAAAAGTCGTGGTGCTTGAAATTTTTGTTTTTCCTCTGTTAACCATGGAAACTCGTGCAGTCATTATTGCTTCGCACAAAAAGAGCTTCACAGGCAAAGATATGGCTGCTAGTAGGATGGTACATAAACCAACCGCTTAAGTTGAGAGTTTCAGTTGTTCTGTGCCTCAAAGTCCAGCAAGTGTCTGGACTGTCTCCGACAAGGTTAAGCTGCTGAATGGTAGCGGGCAGGTGTGGGTGCATCTGCACACACAGTGAGGCGAAGACCTTTGAAGAGGGCCTGGTGTCAACAATGGTGCATGGAAGCCACTCCTCTCTGTGGAAGAACATCAGCAAAAGATGTATGTATTGGACTCCTGAAGTCTGGGGAAAAACATTTTCTCTCTGAAAAGTTTGTCCAGAAAAGAAAAGCTGAGCTCCACCATCAGTCTTATGTGATGCGAACGGTAAAGCATCCTGAAATCATTCATTTCAGCCACGAGAGTGAGCTCATTCATATTCATGAATATTTGAATGGGACCAAAACAACCTCCGAAAGTAACTGCTTGCAACCACCCAACAGTTTAGTGATGAGTGGTGCCCCTTCCAAAAAGCGATAACTAAATGGCTTGGGGAACAACATAGTAACATATTAACATTTGACAAAAAGATCTAAAAACTGCAAACTTTGGGAAAAACCAATATTTGTGTCATTCAGATCCCAGCATTCTACTGACAAAAGACTTCCATACTGTGTTGATTCAGAACCAAGATGCGTGACTTAAATCCCTGTTCAATGTTCCATGTAACCAAACTGTAAAAAATATTAACCTAGTTGTAACTAGTATATTTATGACCCCAACTTTAAATCACAAGGTAACAGTTTTGAGGCCTCGCACTAAACTGATAACGTCGACAACTGGTAACTCCTCCTGACTAATATTCCAATCTTTTTACACGCACACAAATTGATAATTCCTGTCAATATTTCTTCACCACAGAAGCCCAAGCTGTAGATTCAGTCATTGTCCGTTGCAAAGTGTTTATGAACAGAGTGAGGAAAGATCTGGTGGCTCAGCATAGTCATCTCCGAAAACGAGGTAAGACCCGCAGCATACAGAAGGAATGAAACCTCATCCTCTATATTTTTTATGTATAACAGGGGATGTTTAAATGTCTTTTAATAAAGCCTTGCTTCTGTCGCCTCTAAGGGCAAAACTGTGAGTGACCTCAGCTGTCATTTTTCTTTTTTTTTTTTTTTTTTGAGGCAAACACTGGGGTTAATACAACCGGATGCTCACGGCTAGCACAAGGTCAGATCCCCTTCCGATATGACTTGTCGCTGTGTGTCGCGCAGTAGGGGGTGTAGTACAAGCTGGAAGGGATTTGGAGGAGTTTATACCCAAAGGTTATTTGTGAGTTATGTTCACTGTCCAGGCCTTTCACTGTCAGCTCAGTGAATGCTGCAGAGGAGAATTATGCTCTGAAGGGCAGTGTGAGATGGAGTGTTCTTTGCTAATGGTTTGTGCGGTCGCTCTGTCTCGATGGTTTGAAAAACTTACTCGGCACAAACTATAATGATGAAAATGATGCCTTTTTAAATGCATATGCGTAAAGCTGACAGTTGAGCCACTTGTGAAAAGCAGGGAATTTCATGCTTTTGAATAGAAAGCAGCTATTTTTTATTTTTTTTTTTTAGGTAAAGAGGCACATGAGAAAATTTGCAATGACAGACTGACAAAAATTTGCATTTCAGGGGACATCTCAATAGACGGTACTTGAAACTTGAATATTACTTAGAGTCGTCAGTGTCTGCTCTGCTTCACAGTGTCAGAGTACATGTTGGAATGCCAACATGTAACGGCAGCACTCGTGCATCCCCAGATTATAACACTATCAAGACCATGCTTGATTGCTTCCGATTAAGATGGCAGATGTTCAGTCATTCATTTCATTGTTGTTGCCAATGTACGTACATTGTCTACTCATGCATTCATTCCTATTCTGCTTATCCTCACTACGGTCACAGGGGTATGCTGGATCCTCGAGCAAGAGGCAGGGTACACCAAGTCAATCACAGGGCACATATAGACAACCATCCACAATGACACGGATACTTTTAGTTAACCTAACATGCATTTTTTTTAATTAACATGGGAGGAACCCATAGAAAACCCATGCACGGGAAAACATGCAAACCACACAGAAATGCCCAAATATGTGATATGAAGCCAGAACTTCCAGACCCCCTGACTGTTCCACCATGCGGCCACATATTGCCTACTCTCAAATATGTAATTTCTATAGTACTATCCATTGAGAAGGTATACTGGATGTCCTCTAACACAGTGGCAGTGCACTTTTAATCTTCGTCCTTCCTCCTTGAAGGGTTTCCTCATTCATTTCTTGCATGAACATCAGTAGCTGAAGGCCCTTTGACAATATGCGCTTATTAAGGCAGATCATTTTGATGGAACTCGCTAATATTTGAGTGCACTGATTGTAAAAAAATCTGTCCTCTCACTTCCCTTCCGCCCACACATGCATGTTTTATACCCCGCAGCGTTATCCTTGCACAGCAGCGATAACATTGTGTCAAGTAGAAAGGCAACGTAGCGTGCCCTCTCTCATGTAGCGAGACGCTTTTCAAGTTTAACCGTGCTGCATGAGCCATCTTAAATGTAAATGTAGGCTGTCAGCAATTTGTCAAGCTAGTCAGATACATGTCCATGGCGTGCATGAGTTTATTCTATGCAGTAACACAAGAGGGGAGCCTGCAATACACCTCTAATTGCCTCAGTTGCTGCTTTAGTCAAATTTACGTAAAGGAATTAACTGAATGGAATCAATTAGTTCCAGGGTCAGTTTATCTTCTGCTCAAAAAGCTCTTTTTTTTTTTTTTTTTTTTGGATATACTGCAGTATATACTGACACATTAACAATGTAAAGGCACAAAAAAGGGTAGGGAAACAAAACAATAAAAATATTACTATATTTCAGTGTTGCATTTACCATCAGTGGTGCCATTATTTTCTGACCTATAAATGTTGTTACAATGTTGCATTTTGTTGCGTTTTTTTCTAACATTGAGTTCTGCTGACATTAGTACAATCCAGACTTCCTTATATGGGCTGCAGATTGCCTCCTTAATTACAAAGCGCCGGAAATTAGCATAATAGGTAATTTAATGTCTATAAGTTGCCGTGTTTTTCGGTTAATATCCCAAATTTTGGCTGAAATTTTGCTTCGTTTGGTTGGCGTTCAAAATGGGTACGGTTTGTACACGGCGTCAATTAATATCACACACACACCGGAGAAAATCTTGCGATGCTTGCACATGATCGTGCATTGCAGTCTGGGCCTCTTTCACCCTTTTAGTGCAACAGTGTTTTTTTTAAATATAATTTTTCTGACTCCAGGGAGACATACACAACGTAACAAACATATTGGAGGCACAGAAGAGTAAGGCAATTGACCATACTGAGACAATGGTGCAAGCTTACAGCTTAAGGAGAAGATGTATAAAAAAACAACACACAGCCACACAGTGTTGGCACAAAATGACCACTGACCATGTCCCCTGACCTCATTACCCCTGACTTTCTCAAAGAGGTGGTGGGAAAAGTTACGCCATTCATGTAAATGAGACATATAGAGCCATGCACCCGCATTGTTTACACATAGTTTGTGGTTAGATTGATTTTACATTCGTCAAATATGACAGCAGAACTATGTTGTTTTACTTTTTGATGGGGACGAGTGGTTAGCATGTTGGCCACACAGTTAGGAGATCGGGAAAATCTGGGTTTGAATCTCTTCTGGAGTTTGCATGTTCTCCCCATGCATGCATAGGTTTCCTCCCACATTTAAAAAAACATGCATGTTAGGTTAATTGAATAATGACCAAACATACTGTGGAGTTGCATCATCTCCTCTTTGTACTTTTCACTTAAAGTAAGACCTATAAATACGTCTTTGGTAGCGAATTAGTAAATAATTTATCATTAACAGTATATTTACATTATCATCATTAATATTGTCAACTCATTCTAGTCATATTTGACTTGTTTTCCCTCTGCTACCTACTACAATAATTGCCATTTTCTATTCTACGGTCGAGTGGTTAGCATGTTGGCCACACAGTCAGGAGATTGGGAAGACCTGGGTTTGATTTTGTGTGTGGGGGGGTTTTCTCCGGTTATTCCGGTTTCCTCCCACATTCCAAAAACATGCTAGGTTAATTGGCCACTCCAAATTGTCCATAGGTATGAATGTGAGTGTGAATGGTTGTTTGTCTATATGTGCCCTGTGATTGGCTGGCGATCCGTCCAGGGTGTACCCCGCCTCTCGCCCGAAGTCAGCTGGGATAGGCTCCAGCATATGTGACCCTAATGAGGATAAGCGATAGGAAAAAATGGATGGATGTTTTTGGCATTATTTTTTTAAGGTAAAACTGTGTGTTAAAAAGTCTTTAACATGCACAGATTAAGTATAGATTTTTTTTAAAACAGTTTAAAAAAAAGCATAATCTTGTCTCCTTCCCTTCCCGCTTTGCAAAACTACGTAAAATTGATGTTCAGTTCTTAATTCGTTTGTCATTTGTAATTATGTTTGCATTATTTTGTGCATGTAAAACTATAATTTGACAGTATTTTTATTTAGCTGTAAGAAATATCTTGTCTCGCATGTGACGATGCTCAAGCTTGCAATCCCACCAGTGACCCGCCTAAATCACATGGAACCGAACTGCAATGTCTTCCAACAACAAAGATGATCAGCTTCTCCACTCCAGTCAAAATTGAAGCGGTGCAACATAATCTCCTCCCACGCGGTCCATTCAGCTCCTTCCCTTGCTCTCCTTGGTCCGTCCCCACCCTGCTTCTCTGTAATTATATTCTCCACGCTGCAAGCGCGTCTCTGAATGAATGGCGACGAGGTGCCTCGGGAGAAAATGGAGGCCGAGTGAAGACAAATAAGGGGAGATGTTCTCCGAGTGCTCACTTCTGGAGGGTGGGAGTTACACTGAGATGATTGTGATGATGGGAGTATTATTTCCTGGACGCCCCAGAAGGACGAGGAGGAGGATTAAAAGGAATTTGGCTCGAGTTGAAAAGGTCTGTGTGGACTCTAAGACAAACTGTCCAGACAGGAAGTGTGCCTCCTCTGAAATTACTTAATCAAATTAACATCCTTTGAAGGAATACCAGCTGTCTCGTTCCCTGCAGTTCTTCCTGGCTGTCACACAACATGCAATGTGTTGGAATTGCTGGGAATATTTCCATAAACAGCCTCGCTATCCACAGAAGCATCTTCATGAGATGACAGATGACGTCCAGACGAGAACACAGCTGAAGAATCGCAGGACCCAGTCTGGCCGTTAGCATAGCATAGTAGCGCTCCTGACATGCTGCAGACCAACTGTCAGAGGAGAATCCTCACTGGGGCTTCAATGACTACATCTGATCCCGTCTTTGGTCTCATAAAAATGCATTTGCAGCTTGGAAGTGAATGCCACACCAGCATTAGACAACCAGAAGACTGACGAAGGTCATTACCACACAGACAAGTACCTGAGGGATTCCACTTAGCCGTCTGCAGTTTGACACCCCTACACAACCTGAAGCTCCATTGAAGGAGCCAGTAACATACCAGAATAAAACTTTCTTTTACTTTTTAATGTCCCGTGTTTGGTGCTCTTGAGCAAATTATGAGTATTTTTTCCCTCTAAAAACGCTGATGGTTATCGGACTGTAAGTGGACTGCATTTGGCAACAGTCACAACCTTGATTTGGGTCAGTTGCGTCCTCTGGATTAGGATAGGTGACATTATTTTGCCTGTACCACTTGACTTTTTTTGCTCCATAACTACATGCACCCTGGACTGGTCGCCAGCCAATCACAGTCAAGAGATTATGACAGTGTGAATACCTGACAGAAAATTACATTTAATCCACATTTGTGTTTAGATTTGGGCGTTTAAAGGCTGTGGTTTTTGTAACTTTTGATCATGTGATGACTTAAAATTTAAAAACTATATATATTTTTTTTTTTGAGTAATTTGGCAGTGTTCATGTGGATATGATTCCACTTAAGAACTGGAACACACTGATAGATAGATAGACTTTCTTTATTGTCATTGCACAATAACACAGCAGTGGAATTGCCAACGAAATGTCGTTGCCTGGCTCCCATATAATAAGAAATAATGTGGACAATAAATAGATGACATCAAATCTGAACAATGTACAGCGTAAACAGTAATTTGTACAAATAGTTATATATAAATAAAATAAATAAATATATAAAATAATTACAGGCGGCACGGCGGTCTGGTGGTTAGCGCGCAGACCTCACAGCTAGGAGACCAGGGTTCGGTCCCCGCCCTCGGCCATCTCTGTGTGGAGTTTGCATGTTCTCCCCGTGCATGCGTGGGTTTTCTCCGGGTACTCCGGTTTCCTCCCACATTCCAAAAACATGCTAGGTTAATTGGCCACTCCAAATTGTCCATAGGTATGAATGTGAGTGTGAATGGTCCAGGGTGTCCAGGGTGTACCCCGCCTCTCGCCCGAAGACAGCTGGGATAGGCTCCAGCACCCCCCGTGACCCTCGTGAGGAAAAAGCGGTAGAAAATGAATGAATGAATAAAATAATTACAATAATAAAAAACACCGAACTGGCACAATTAAAATTAGAGGAAAACCTAGAAGAAAATAAGCTTGAAGAAAAGTCCCTTCCAATACCAGTGGCTCATTTTTCATTCCTGTTGCACTAATCACATCCATTCCTTTTTGTCTTCCACTTTTCCCCCTTCCTTTTTCCTCCCCTTCCCCCGGCCTGCAGGTAACAGTATACTCCACTCAGCCGCCGACAGCGTGACGAGCGCCGTACAGAAGGCCAGCCAGGCTCTGAACGAGCGAGGTGAGCGATTGGGCAGGGCTGAGGAAAGAACTGCCGACATGATGAACAGCGCCGAACAGTTTGCTGTCACAGCACACAAGGTGAGGCGGTCGTCCTGCTTGAAATGCATTGGAATATCTTATCCGGTTGTCTGCTGTTGGGAATTCTGGGAAAAATCAAAAGATAATGAATTCACTTGTAAATACAGTAGAAGCACTCAGGTCTAGAATGCTTGTCGCTGACTATTTTTTGGATTAAAAATAAAAGAACGGGAATAATGACCATCCACCCTCGGCCATCTCTGTGTGGAGTTTGCATGTTCTCCCCGTGCATGCGTGGGTTTTCTCCGGGTACTCCGGTTTCCTCCCACATTCCAAAAACATGCTAGGTTAATTGGCCACTCCAAATTGTCCATAGGTATGAATGTGAGTGTGAATGGTTGTTTGTCTATATGTGCCCTGTGATTGGCTGGCCACCAGTCCAGGGTGTACCCCGCGTCCCGCACGAAGACAGCTGGGATAGGCTCCAGCATTCCAACGCAATGAATGAATGTTGTATGGGTATCATCAAATTTATTTCTCTTAATTACCCTCATAATCCCATTCAAATGCTTGCTGAGATTGTTTTTTAATTTTTTTAATTTTGTGAGATAGTTACACACCGTATGTTTTATGCTTGTATTGGTCAAAATTTGGGTTGTCCATATTAACTAGTTTGCATGTTATGCAAGCTTTGCTCTTTTTTTTCTGTTTTAACATAGCATTCTCATTATGTACCCCCATTTACACTGTCCTCTATTTGTTCCCCATCTCTAAAATAATTATTTGCATACTGTTCAATTTAAGTATTAACATCATTTTTTTCCTCTCTAAAACATTGTAGCTGATTATTATCCTTACACTGCAGGTGTCTGTCTAATGGTGTAATACATCACACACGCCAGCCAGGGAGCCATGCATGCACTTATGCATTAAGCATATGCATGCGACACCAGTGACTTCTATTTTGCCGAGCTCTTCCATGTGCCTACAAATTGTAAATCCCATCAAAATGATCTTAATGCACAGTATGTGTTGTGCAGTGTAATTAGGAAGGAGCGGTCTAATTTAGACATTTAAAGAGGCGTAAACAAAAGTTATTTTACTGATCACTGATGAGCTTTCATGGGGCAGGATGTATTTTAAACACACTTATTCATTTCAAACATTTGACAATGACACTTAAAACAGTGTGAGACCTGCAGTCACTGAGACACCTTGCCTCTTCTCACTTGTGGAATTCCTTGCAAGATGTTGCATTGAGAATGGTTCGCTCCTGTGTGTCACTCTGCTACCCCCGTCTGTCCATCCTCAGTACTCCACTTCACTTGGTATTCCTGCTACCTCACATACTTCTTGCGTGTGTTTGTGTGTGTGTGTGTTTTGTGTGTGTTTCACTGTCAACCACCCCTAAAAAACCGTGCACAGCTCCACATTAGATCTGTAGTCATGGTCATCTCTCAAACACGCCTCCAGCTAAGCCCATTAACGCTTGTTAATGACACCAATAGAGTTTTCTGTCATTGCCTGAATTAAAAAAAAAAAACAAAACTTGAGGACCACTGCTCGCAGCCTTCAGCTACCTTTTCCCACGGTGCACAGATTTGTCACCTGCATGTCCTCATTATTCCATTATATGTCTTAACAATGTAAATATGCCGTGCCTTCCTCTCATTCAATACTATTATCTCCTACAGTAATTAAATCTATATTATGACAGTATTATATACTGCTATTTATTCCACAGTGCTGTGTATGATACTTGTATACACTATAGAAAATATATTTTAAATAATTTTTTATGCTATAACAATAATATTTAAATGCGTGTTATTTAAATATCAATAGTGCTGTGAGGGACAAATTATTCTATATTCTAATTAAACTATCATTTGAATTCTGGTGCAGATTTTACAATTGTATCACCCATTTTTAATGTGCTTTTTTGTTCTTTTTAATATATTTTTGTAAAGGATATGTTAATAATGTGTTAATAAATGCATGAAAGACATTGTGTAAGCATATTGGAAATAAAATACAAAATTAACATTGCCATCTAATACCATATATCTATTATTATACACATTTTAATATAATATACGTTAATATATTCATAACACTTAAAAAATATATTTATGTTTAAATGTACGGCAATTTTTTTTCTTCAAAATTGATTTTAATGCTATGAAGTATACATTATTGTGGATTATTATTATGATATATTATTTGGAGTGAAAACAAATATTCAAAATGCAACATAAAATGCATTCTCACAAATAAAAATAAATAATAAACGTGTCTATTTTAAACACCTGCTATTATACACATTTTAATATAATATACGTTAATATATTCATAACACTTAAATAATATATTTGTTTAAATATATTTATTTTTTTATTTTCATCGTAATTGTTAAAATATGTTTATATGGCAATTTTTTTCTTTAAAATTGATTTTAATGCTATAAAGTATACATTATTGTGGATTATTATTATGATATATTATTTGGGGTGAAAACAAATATTCAAAATGCAACATAAAATGCATTCTCACAAATACAAATTAGTAATATATGTTAATATATTCATAACACTTAAATAATATTTGTTTAAATATATTTTTTTATTTTCATCATAATTAATGTTACAATATGTTTATATGGCAATTTTTTTCTTCAAAATTGATTTTAATGCTATGAAGTATACATTATTGTGGATTATTATTATGATATATTATTTGGGGTGAAAACAAATATTCAAAATGCAACATAAAATGCATTCTCACAAATAAAAAATAATAATATACGTTAATATATTCATAACACTTAAATAATATATTTGTTTAAATATATTTATTTTTGATATTTTCATCATAATTAATGTTAAACTATGTTTATATGGCAATTTTTTTCTTCAAAATTGATTTTAATGCTATAAAGTATACATTATTGTGGATTATTATTATGATATATTATTTGGGGTGAAAACAAATATTCAAAATGCAACATAAAATGCATTCTCACAAATAAAAATAAATAATATACGTTAATATATTCATAACACTTAAATAATATATTTATGTTTAAATATATTTATTTTCGATATTTTCATCGTAATTAATGTTAAAATATGTTTATACAACAAATTTTTCCTTCAAAATTGATTTTAATGCTATAAAGTATACATTATTGTTGATTATTATTATGATATATTATTTGGGGTGAAAACAAATATTCAAAATGCAACATAAAATGCATTCTCACAAATAAAAATAAATAATATACGTTAATATATTCATAACACTTAAATAATATATTTATGTTTAAATATATTTATTTTTGATATTTTCATCATAATTAATGTTAAAATATGTTAATACAACACATTTTTCCTTCAAAATTGATTTTATTTGCTATAAAGTATACATTATTGTGGATTATTATTATGATATATTATTTGGGGTGAAAACAAATATTCAAAATGCAACATAAAATGCATTGTCGAGAATAAAAATAAATAAGTTGATGTTAAGAAAGCCAGTATTAGAAGTCAGGATGGTTGTCATGTGTATAGTCTACAAACCCCGCCTCCTACTGTGTTTTTCTGCAGCTTGCCATGAAGCACAAGTGTTAAAAGAGCCACTGCCAAAACCAACTGTGGGCTCGGCAGGGGTGGGACGGGTCCTCGCCAATTGCCCATCGCCGTCCAGGATGCGGACCCTTGGATATTTGTTGTGTTTTTGGGAAAAGACATTCTAATATTTGCGTTATTGCATTCGGAGATGAAAGGAGGAAGCTGTTGACTTGAAGCCATTTCACGAAAGTCTGTCTAATCCTCTTCTCACGCTGATAAGTTGTACGATTTTTTTTTTTATAGCCGTTTTCATCTTTTGTCGTTTTATGCACAAAGCAACGATCATATGGTTTGATCCGGGAGACTCCCAGAGACGTTTCCTGTTCCGAAACCGTCCCCACATTAACAATACGACTACATTCCCAGTAGGCAAATAATCGTATGCGTGCTGCTAACAGAGAACATGTGTTCTCCTTTTTAAAATCGGTAAACCCACAAGAGTCCAGGGATGCTCCCTTTTGGATTGTTGGGGATTTCTTTAAATTGGGGTTTCCCGAACTTTTCAAGAACCACATTTGACTAAAATGCAGTACATCAGGTCTTACAATAACAGTGTTGTACTGTACATACACTAGTGTCCATGGACCAAAGAAAAGAACACATCCTGTATTATTAGACACATTTCACCCTAACTCACCCATAACAATTGGGAAACCCTGCTTTAAGCTGTGGATTTGTCCATTATTCCATAATATGTGAAAGCAGTATTTATAAATACAATATCACATTTGTATCCTATTAACCTGAATATTTATACATGCAAACCAACCAGCTGGCACTAAATAGTCATAGCTTTTCTTCCTGTCACTCACACACACACACACCACTGGACTCTAGAGTGAAAATATTTTTTATTTCAATCTTCCAGTTGCTGAAAATGTGATTTTTATTTTTTCAAAATATGTATTTGTTTTTGTTTCTTCACAGACGGCTTATATTCGGGTTAATACACGAACCACAAGTCAGACTGAAACTTATTTCCTGTTGACCCTGACCCCAAGTTTGGGGTATCTTGCTTGAAGTTATGTTGTCCATTATTTCTAAATATATAAAAAAAAACAGTATTTATAAGTAAAAATATCACTTATACCACATTGACCTGAAGGTAGGACAATAATCTGAAAAATAAGATACATTTATCCTACATTCTGGATATTTCTAGTATACAATTTACATATATGCTGGATAGAGAATATACAAAAGACCGGTCGTCTTATATTTGGGCTTTCTTTAATTCATATTTATACATACAAACTAACAGGTGGGGCTATTCCCCTTATCCCCAAGCAAGTCAAAGGTTTTTTTCCCGTCACACACACACGTGCGACAATGACCTGGAGAGACTCAGAGACTCACTCAAGCCCAAAGTATGAAATACATTTTTTTCCTCCAAAAAAAGATTTGTCGTCTTATATTCGAGTCAATATGGTATAGTTCACAAACCACAATGGAGACTGAAACATATACTGTATACGTCAACTCTAGCCCGCTGTGGAAGAACAGAATATTTTCCGTATTGGAGAATTGATGTTCCCAGAAGGCTTGTCGCTCGGAGCTTCTGCGTTGTGAAAAGCAGTAACACATGCAAACCTTCAGTAGAGCTGATGCTTCCTTCCCATGCGTCCCATGGAGTGTTTGAATTCAGTGGCTCTCAAAATGGCTTCTTGTGTAATCTTTGGTCCATCTCAAAACACAATGTGTCGTATTTGTGCTATCTTTGAAGGCTACTTGGCTTCCTCGCTGATAACGCTGACGCCGCCACTTGCAGTCAGGATGTTGTTGATTTTTAACATTTTTCTTTTTTATTGTACATTTTCTAATCGACGACGTTTCAACGCGCTGCCAGTTCAGTGGAGTTCAGCTCTTTTAATAGGAAGTGTGGCCTAAAAAACTCAGTGTGCGCTTTCAACTCCTCTGTATAACACAAAGACTTTGGATGTTTTATTGTTTTCATAATAAAAAGATGTCTAATCCAATTATGTGTCATTATTATATCATAACCATGGAAGAGAAGCTTTTTTTTCCCATCGATGTTATTGCATTTGCAGTCACTTTATGTCCCCCGCTCACAAATATTGACTTTTTTTGCAGTTTTATTTATTTATTTATAATATATATATATATATATAATTTATTGTTTTTTTCTCAACTGAAATTTCTAGTATTTTGACTACAAAGTTCATCATGTGATGTATCTAAATAGTATGAAGTCGCAGTATAATGTCCCAGTATATCCAAACACTTTATTTATACAGTCCAGTATTGTACTTTTGTCCAATAAAAAAAATTATACAATGTACTATATTCAAATAATGAATAAATTATCAATAATTCCAATACGAATAGTATTGGTCAGTTTAGTTGAGTTTTTTTTTTTTGTTGCTTTTATGTATTAATTTGCGGAAAAATAACCTTTTTTTTGAATGGATAAAATTTTTAAAAAATTTAAAAACATGTTCTTTGGTCACACAAACACAGCCTATTTCTCGACTTCTACAGGAAAAATAGAGGAAAAAATGTAGACCAAATGGATAGATAACTATAATAGATATATGCTATCAGAACAGAAAAAAAATGGCGCGACTGGCAAACCACAAGCTCGAGCCTTCAGCAAGAAGATGAAACCAAATGATGAAAAAAAAGAAAACTTGAAAGATATGAATTTGGATTTACAGTACAGTTTTTTTCTGCTAGATAAGACACATGATATTCATTTCACATAAATTCTGTAATATTGATGAATATGAGATTGATCATTCAAAAAGTTTGGTTCCAAAATCCAAGAAAATGAATGAATGAATGAAAAGAAAAATATTAATTTTAAAAAAGCATGCAACACATTTGCAGGAAATTGAATTGATACGTATTGAAAAGCAATACGTAGTATTAGATTTAAAAAAAATCATACTATAATAACACCCATTATCTACTGTATATTATATTTGTTATATAAATATATGTAGCCAATTGTACATGTACAAATTAGTGTGTGTATTTAGTATATATGTGTATATTTAGTTCAAAATTCAAAAACACTTTATTTACATCAGGGGTCTCAAACACGCGGCCCGTGGGCCAAATGTGGCCCGCAGGACACTCGTTTGAGACCCCCTTTTGATATGAAAGTTTAATGTTAGTGTGGCCCGCGCAAGTTTGATATGGATGCTGTATGGTATCATGTACCCAGAAAAAATTATTACGTTTGATTCATGTTCATGTTAAAGGTTAAATAACTGTTAATAGTTATCCTCCCTATCCGTGTGGAAGTGGTAAGTTTTTGGCTTTTTAAGTTTAAAGGAAATAACTTGAAGGCTACCGTTTAGGTCGCTAGCTCTCTAGTTTGCGAGTTAGCATGTGTCTCAAGACCCTGCAGTTGCGCAATATGTTGTAAATAAAAAGAGTATAAATGAGACTATAGTCGTGTTTTGTCATGTCTACAGGGCTTTAATAATGCTTTAATTTTAATCTGAAAAAAATAATTTGTCTACGAACCAACTATATGTGGTTTCTTAAGTTTTTATTTGTTGTTTTATTATTATTATATTTATTTATTACTGATTGATTTTCTTTATTCTTGATTTGTTTATTTATTTTTCATCTTATTTTGTGCAGGAAAAAAAATGAAGATATTTGAGAACAGTGGAATGTTTTATCAGAGCTTTTATTGTAGAATATCGGAACCAAAGCACTGAAAAAGTTTGTATATTTTTCTGTTTTTAATAAATGCATTTTTTGTTTTTTTTTTTAAAACCTGATGCGGCCCAGCCTTGCCCAGACCCTAGCTCCAGTGGCCCCCAGGTAAATTGAGTTTGAGACCCCTGATTTACATATATGGAAATGAAAATATAGCAACAACAATTAAAATAGAGGGAAATTATTGCTTTTTTGTTCTGTTACTGAACCTCTTTCTACTCTCTCATCAATGGTGTGTGAAATATTTTGGGGCAAACCATTCCACTGGATGCAGTGAGGGTCATTTTCAAGTTATTTATTGCCAAGCGTTTGTTGCGTTTCCTACTAAATTGTCCCGCGAGCTCATTTCTTTTTGCGTGCCATGATGTGGCAGCATCATTGATCCAGCTGCTTGGCCCCTCCAGCGTGTTAGCTCTGTACGAGGAAAACAGATTGGCTACAAATAAGCGGCGACATGTAATCTTTCCTTCTTGCGGGACCAATCTAAGCCTTGACTCCATCTTGAACTGAGTCTATCAGCCCGCTTTATAGAATGCATACATCTAAATACTTGCTTCCCTTAATTCAACGCAACTACGCTCTCAGCTGCAAGTTTGGAGATATTTTTTCATGCTGTAAAAAAACCTGACCACATCTTTTGCACTTTTAACATTTTTTACATGTAGCCCTTTTTATTACATTTCCAATACAAAACAGGGCCACACGAAAATAAATTTCTGGGGATCACAATAGATGAAAATATGAGCTGGAAACCTCATATTCCAAATATACAACATAAGGTGGCCAGAAATATTTCAGTATTGAACAAAGCAAAATTTGTTCTCAATCAGAAATCACTCCACACTCTACTCCACTTGTGTGGAAATATGGGCTAATAACTATAAAAGCAATCTTCACTCGCTAAATGTACTGCAAAAAAGGTCAGTAAGGATAATTCATAATGCCGCCTACAGAGAACATACTAACTCCTTATTTCTAAAATCACAAATACTTCAACTTGCTGATATAGTTCATCTTCAAACAGCTAAAATAATGCATAAGGCTAAAAATAACCTATTACCTAAAAATGTCATCCAATACTTCTCTACAAGAGAGGAGAAATATGATCTCAGGGAAGAACTACATTTGAAACACTTCTATGCTAGGACTACGTTATGCTAGCCATAGCATTTCAGTATGTGGAATCAAACTATGGAATGGATTGAGTAAGGACCTCAAACAATGCACAACGATGAGCCAATTCAAGAAACAATACAAGCAGTTGATGTTTGCTAAATACAAGGATGAAGAGTCTTGAACCAGTCATGATGTGCTATATATATCACTATATTGACACTTACTATGGTACCCATTATGGCATTGGATGCTCATATCACCTCGTACTTCGGTACGAGGTACATTATTAAAAAAAACACAAAAAAACCTTAAACTGTATTATGGAAAGCAGGAAGTGAACAAATGTAACAGTTACTGATTGTAAAAGTACCAGATGGAGGGGTAGGATTTAATAAGCTTTGCTTCTTCCTACTCCTTTTGGACATGTGGAACTGTGAACTGATTATGGGATGCACTCAATTGTAATCTGATGCATGTTCAAATGAAATAAAACCATTACCATTACATGCTTAAAGTGATCCATAGCCCAGAAATCATATTTGGCCACTTAATTGATGCCATAAAAGGATATTTAATTGCTTACAATTTATTAAATCAATTAAATTCAACTTTATTTATATAGCGCCAAATCACAACAGTTACATATGTCAACACATGAGGGTCACAAATGAGCCTAAATTAAAACCCCACTTGAGCAAGTACATGGCGACTAAGGCGAGGAAAGACTCCCTCTGGGGAAGAAACCAGGTTGTGGCGGCTGTCTGTCTCGACTGGTTGGGTTGAGATATAAACATATAGTAAATACAAAAGTCCAGGGATAGAAGGTAGATCAGGTGAGAAATCTTAGTTCAAAGAACATAGGGGAGTGCTTCTGGTACATATATATATATATATATATATATATATATATATATATATATATATATATATATATATATATATATATATATATATATATATATATATATATATATATATATATATATATATATATATATATATATATATATATATATACAGCATATCAGTTGGTTCCATAACATAGGAGCCTGATACCTAAATGCTCTACCTCCCATTCTACTTATAAATATTCTAGGAGTGGCAAGTTATTGTAAATTCTGAGAGCGAAGTGTACTACTACTGGGTGTACTGTTAAATGAACAGTTTTTTTTTCCATGACTAATTTGTGCATGCTTTTTAACATATTACAGATAACCTCCAACTTTTATAATATATCCATAAATGGCCAGTGACTTACTGTGTGCACAATTATTCATTCATTCATTTTCTACCGCTTTTCCTCACGAGGGTCGCGGGGGGTGCTGGAGCCTATCCCAGCTGTCTTCGGGCGAGAGGCGGGGTACACCCTGGACTGGTTGCCAGCCAATCACAGGGCACATATAGACAAACAACCATTCACACTCACATTCATACCTATGGACAATTTGGAGTCGCCAATTAACCTAGCATGTTTTTGGAATGTGGGAGGAAACCGGAGTACCCGGAGAAAACCCACGCATGCACGGGGAGAACATGCAAACTCCACACAGAGATGGCCGAGGGTGGGGATTGAACCCTGGTCTCCTAGCTGTGAGGTCTGCGCGCTAACCACGAGACCGCCGTGCCGCCCGTGTGCACAATTAGTTGCTATAAATTGTAAAAAGTTTTGCTTGATGGTGGCCATGTTTTTCAACCCATCTTGGTTAAATTTGTCATACATGTACTTGTACATCCCAAAAAAGGTGTGCACCAAATTTTGCAGTGTTTGCAGTATTTCTATTTTTGTAGAGCAAAGCACATTGGGATGTGTGAGAAATTTCAAGTCATGTTGACTTGCTGGGGCAAACGTTTTTTTTTTTTTTTTTTTTAATAACAGTCCCGCTGTCAGGAAATAATTGCACAGGCAAGACAGTTTGTTTTGACAATTTTCCACCCTTTTTCACCCTTTTTGCGTTTCTTACAGCTGGGATAGGCTCCAGCACCCCCGCGACCCTCGTGAGGAAAAAGCGGTAGAAAATGAATGAATGAATGAATGTGGTAGAAAACTTAGCTTACACAAGAATAAACATTTTTCCTCACATGACTGTAAAAATATGACAAAGCTATTTAGAATCAATTTTGTTTAAAAAAAAAACTTTTTAAGGGTATTGTTTTATTTATTCATTAAAAATATTTATTTCAAAAAATATTTAAAATAAGCATTTAAAAAAATATATACATCTTGTAACATTATTATAATAACTGCTGAGAAAGGAAAATAATTTTTAAAAAGATAAATATATTTTGAATTAAAAAAAAACTTAAGGGTCAGCACGGTGGACGAGTGGTTAGCGCGCAGACCTCACAGCTAGGAAACCAGGGTTCAATTCCACCTTTGGCCATCTCTGTGTGGAGTTTGCATGTTCTCCCCGTGCATGCGTGGGTTTTCTCCGGGTACTCCGGTTTCCTCCCACATTCCAAAAACATGCTAGGTTAATTGGCCACTCCAAATTGTCCATAGGTATGAATGTGAGTGTGAATGGTTGTTTGTCTATATGTGCCCTGTGATTGGCTGGCGACCAGTCCAGGGTTTACCCCGCCTCTCAAAGACAGCTGGGATAGGCTCCAGCACCCCCCGCGACCCTCGTGAGGATAAGCGATAGAAAATGAATGAATGAATGACTGTAAAAAAATGACAAAAAATATGTTTAAAAAAACATTATAAGGGTATTGTTTTATTTATTCATTAAAATATTTATTTAAAAAAATATTCAAAATAAGCATTTAAACAAAAATATATACATCTTGTAAAACATTATGCTGAGAAAGGAAAATAATTTTTAAAAAGTGAAATATATTGTGAATTTTTAAAAAAATTACGTTTTTGTGTTGGATAAAAATTACTACTTTTTTCTAGTAGCATCATAATTTTTTGGGGCTCAAAAATATGAATGATGGAAGGTAGAGTGACTATGTTGGCGTGATGCTGTAATCTCGCGAGAGGGTACGTGACGCGCGCAGGTCAGACAAGCGGAATACAGCGCTCCCAAACAATCTTAACTATTCAAACATCCGCAAAGTATCCTTAGATATAAACCAACATATTTAACTGCTGGAAAAGTTACAGTTCACAAAAAAACAAACCTGGAAGATCTGGAGGAGTACATCGACGGTTGCTTCGATAGTATCGTCATGGGCAAGTCGGGCAAGTCACCCAAGACGCCGAACTCCAAGCGTAGCCGTCCTGAGGACTCCCCTGGGGAAACGTCGCCACCAGGCACAGACATCAAGGACATCCTCGATTCCATCGACAAGAGGCTGATTTGCTTGGACGGCCGCCTGGCTCTTGTCGAGGTACTCCATAAAGAATTTCAGGCCATCCGTGAGTCTCTGGACTTCAGCCAAAAACAAATAATCTCCTTGGTGACGGAGAACGCAACCCTCCGTGAATCGGTGAAGTCCCTCACCGACGGAGTTTCACAACTCCGCCAGGAAAACAAGTCCATGAAGGAAACGATCTTGGACCTTCAGGCTCGAAGAATGAGGGACAACCTCGTCTTTGCAGGAATTCCGGAGAAATCCGAGGAAGACCCGGAAGAATCCGTAAGGGCCTTCATGGCGCAACGGCTCAAGCTCCCGGCTGACGTCATCGGGGACATCACCTTCCATCGCGTCCACCGCCTGGGAGCCAAGAAGCCAGAAAATACAAGACCGAGACCCATCGTGGCAAAATTTGAACACTTCAAGCAGAAGGAGCAGGTGAAAGGCCGAGGCCGAGAGCTGAAGGGGACGGACTTCAGCGTGAACGACCAGTTCCCAAGGGAGATCCTCGACAGACGCCGTCGCCTGTTCCCTATCCGAAAAAAGTTCATCAACGAGGGGTGCCGAGCTGTCATCACAGTGGACAAACTCTTTGTTAATGGACAGCTATACCGCGATCGTGAAATTACACCATGGCTGTATTAATCATTCTAACATGGTAACTGAATATGCTTGGTAAGGTAAGGTAACGTCCTACTTTTTCATAGTTACATGATAAAGGTTCGTATATTATAACGCGCTCATCCTCGTTAACGCCTGCACTCTGCCTTCAAATTACTCCCCATTTTTCTCCCTTGCATGTCACCTCATTCCTTTCCTCCCTGTCTTGCACACTTTCTCACTGTCTTTCCCCTCTTTCACTCACTTATATTCCTGTTTGTCACTTGTCTGTTTTCTGTACCAGCATGTCTATACAGTTCACACACACTCACATAATCACAAACCCGCAAATACAAACATTGTACATAAAGACACACATCCATGTACACAGGTGGCTCGTACTGTACATCTGACACATAAACCTACAACACTGCCACTTACACACACGCATATCTCACACATGCATACTCCAACATTACACCTTCACTAGTCAGATCAGGAGGACTACATTATAATATGCCCATGTGCACTTTAAGCATATATGTAATAGTATATGCTTACACTACCTACAGGCACATATACTTCACACTTGCACATATATACACACACATATCATCTTAAGCTAGTCTAGGATGTCCTCACTGCAATTTGTCACTTGGAATGTCAGGGGAGTCGGGTCTCGAGAAAAAAGACAAAAAATGTTTAACCATCTAAAGAATATCCAAGCAGACATTGTCTTATTGCAAGAGACTCACATCTCCAATGCAGCCTCCCATACATTTCACTCACCACAGTTTCCACACATATACCTAGCAAACTACAACTCCAAACAGAGGGGCGTAGCCATTTTAATTAGCCGGAGGGTCAATTTTACACTGCTCAACAATACTATAGACATAGAAGGTAGATATATAATAATCAACATATCGGTGGACAATGTTAAATTTTGCATTGCCAACATATATGGCCCTAATGTTGATGACCCCTCTTTCTTTCACACCTTTTTTTCTTCTCTCTCTGCACACCTGGATTCAAGCTTGATCTTGGGAGGGGACTTCAACTTGGTATTTAATCCAGATTTAGATAGGTCTAGCCCAGCTGGGGGACATCGTGAGTCTCAAGCAACAACAACACTGAAAAAATATATGTCTGATTTTGGTCTTTGTGATGCTTGGCGCTCTTATCACCCTACTCACAGAGAATATACGTATTTCTCACCAGTGCACCACACGTACTCCCGAATTGACTACTTCTTAACAAGTAGCTCAATCTTATCTGACATATCAAATATTCACATACACCCTATCATTATTAGTGATCACGCACCAGTCTCTCTCTTTCTCACTAACCAAACCACAAGTACACCTACTAAATGCTGGAGATTTAATACATCATTACTTAAAGACCCAGACTTTTTAAACGACTTTGAGAGAGAGTGGACAATGTTTTTAGATTTTAATGACCAACCGGGAACCTCGGCTTGTGTTCTCTGGGAGACAGCAAAAGTAGTAATGCGCGGGAAAATTATCTCCTACTCATCATATAAGAAAAAGAAAGAAAGATTATTGGAATTGGAATTGGAGGAAAAAATTAAACTCCTTGAAACCGCTTATGCAAATTCACAGGATGAGAATACTCTGAATAATCTTAGAAAATTGAAATTAGATTTAAAAGAAATTACTGATAAGAAAATTCAGTTCCAATTACAAAGACTACGTTTGGAGAAGTTTGAACATGCCAATAAATCTGGAAAATTCTTAGCTAACCAACTAAAACTCAATAAAGAAAAAAACTCTATCTCCTCCATTAGAAACTCAGAAGGTAACATCACTCACCTTCCGGAGGAAATTAATTCAGTCTTTAGGGACTTTTATAAAAGACTATACACACCTCAGATTAACCCTTCTGATCCAGATATTGAAACATTTCTAAGTACCATAGAATTACCAAAATTAGAAAAAAATCAGGTGACAACCCTGGACTTACCCATTTCACTAACAGATCTTTATGATGCTCTACAGGAAATGCCAAATAACAAGGCACCAGGACCGGACGGGTTTCCTGCCGAATTTTATAAAACATTCTGGTCACTGCTAGCCCCAGTTTTTTTTAAAATGGTTCAGGAAATAAAAGAAAATGCACGCCTACCCCCATATATGAATTCTGCTACAATCAGTCTTTTGCTAAAATCAGAAAAGGACCCAACATTACCTTCCAGTTATCGTCCAATTTCACTTATTAATGCGGATCTTAAAATAATATGCAAAGTATTAGCTAGAAGACTGGAAAAAGTTACCCCTCATATAATACATCCCGATCAATCAGGATTTATCAAGGGGAGACACTCAGTTAGCAATGTACGCCGCTTAACTAATCTGATTGATCACTCTATCATCCATAATTTGGAAACCACAATCGTCTCACTAGACGCTGAAAAGGCATTCGACAGAGTTAACTGGAAATTTCTCTTTGCAACCCTACAGAAATTTGGCTTTGGCGAGTCATTTAGAACGTGGATCCAAATATTATATAGCATCCCAAAGGCCTCCGTTCGAACCAATAATCTGATCTCTCCAGAATTCACTTTACAAAGAGGTACTAGGCAAGGTTGTCCACTCTCCCCCTCATTGTTTGCTATCTTTATTGAACCTCTTGCAGCTGCTATTCGACAACATGGAAATATTAAAGGGATCCAGACAACAAATGTTCATCATAAGATAAGCCTTTATGCTGATGATGTGTTACTCTTCCTAAAAAACTCACACTTCTCACTTCACCAAGCTATCACACTCATCAATAACTTTAGCACCTTCTCGGACTACTCTATTAACTGGTCTAAATCCATAGTATTGCCCATTAATTTCGTTTTCCAGAGCACCCCCTCTATACCACTGCGTTCAGGGAATATCAGGTATTTGGGCATCAACATTTCCTCCAATCTGTCAGACCTGATCAGCTTGAATTATACCCCACTGTTGAAATCGATTGAGGATGATCTTGAACGTTGGAGAACTTTGCCGATCTCTCTTATGGGCAGAGTGTCCACTGTGAAAATGATGATATTACCAAGGATCAATTATCTGTTCTCTATGATCCCAACCAAACCATCTATAACTTGGTTTAAGTCATTAGACTCATATATAAATAAATTTCTTTGGAAAAATAAGCCAGCACGAATAAGCCTAAAAACATTACAAAAATCTAAAGAATGTGGGGGCTTAGAACTGCCAAATTTCTCCAATTACTTCCTGGCAAATAGGCTACAGTATATCTTAAAATGGATAAAACCTAACCCCTTGGATCAGTTATGGCTAGACATTGAACAATCATTTAGCCAAGAAATCCCCATCTTTAACTTACCTTTCATACGTAAGTCAAATCCTTAGGAAACACGATTGTTTTAAAAGCATAAATATTAAAACCACTCTGACAGCTTGGTGGGAATTTTTAAAAATAACCAGGTCCTCGCTCAATCCTTGCCAGTACACTCCGATCTGGAATAACCCTGATATATTGCTTAAAAAAAAAAACCTTGGATTTTACAACATGGCATGACAAAGGAATAAGTTGCTTGGAAAATATCATAAGGGGGGGAAAGTTTGTGTCATTCACTTACCTTGTTACACAGTATGGGTTAAGCCAGAATACATTTCTTGAATACTCACAAATTAAATCCATAATTAGAGCTAGGTTTCGTAACATATCTTGGGAAAGCTATCCCACCATTGACCAATTCTTAAATATATCCGCTCCCCAAACATTATCCAAGTTGTACATTCTTTTGTCAAAGTGTGACAACACCGTTGGGGTTCCAGTCTCCAAATGGAACCTAGATTTATCTACAAGCTGTGACCCTGAGTTCTGGAAGCAAATATGCCTTAATTCGTTCCGTTTAATAAAAAATCCCAACCTACAGTTGGTTCAGTTCAAAACCATTCATAGAGTACACTACACAGGGCAGAGAATGTTTAAAATGGGTCTAACCGACTCCAACATCTGTGTATACTGCCCAGATCATGTAGTAGATGATTATTTACACTCCATGTGGGCATGTGCCCCCATTAGTAATTTCTGGCAAGCAGTGTGCGAGGACCTTTCTTTGGCACTTGGGACCTCTATTCCTTCCTCACCTGTATTATGCTTGTTGGGTGATCTTTCTACAGTCAACGTAGAAACAAATCACACACAACTCCTCATCACAGCGTTAAGCATTGCCAAGAAAACCATTCTTATCAATTGGAAATCCAAAAAAAAACTGAACATAGCCTTTTACAAAAATCTTCTGTTAGATCATATAGCAATTGAGAGAATGTCTGCTGAATCCAAAGAACAACTGTCAGAATTTCAATCTATATGGGCTCCAATAATTAATCTCTTAAATTAATCTCTTTTTGTAATTCTCGAAGGGCTGAGTGTGCCTGTCTCTGCCCCTGGCGGTCTCGTTCCTCTGGCTTGGGGCATGGTCTTGGTCGCCGGGTTGCCCTGGCGTCTGGGGGGTGAGCGGGTGGGTGCCGTGTATCTCTGTCCCTTCCTGCTGGGCTGACCCCCTGGAGGTTCAGGTGGGGGTTGGTGGGGGGCTGTCCGGATCTGGGGATGGGGCGTGGGTGGGGTGGTGGTGGTCGTCCCGGGGGTGGTGCAGGCCGTCCCTTGGGGTGGTGGGTAGACGGGGAGCCGCATCCTGTGGGTGGTGGGCGCCTGCTGCTGCTGGGGGGGGCCTGTGTGCGTCCGGTGGCGCTGGTTCCTCCGCGGCCTCCCTCGCCCCTGGGGGTGGGCCGGGTTTGCCCTGGGTGCTCTGGCCTGGCTACTGTGTGGGACCGTGGGGTGTGGGCATGGGAGGCTTTGGCCCTGCCCTTGGTGTGGGCACGGGTGGTTATACCCCGCTGCCCTTGCAGAGCCTTCCCTCTTAGGTATGTACATGGCTATATATGTGTGTGTGTAGGTATGCATGTATATATTTATTATTATCATATCTAAAATAGTTAAAAGATCTAAATTATTAGAAAATATATTTATATAAATTATTATATATTAAGTATCAATAGTAGTATCATTATTATACATACATAACTATCAATAAATATTATTATTATTACTATTATTGTTATTATTATTGTTATTATTATTATTATTATTATTATTATTATTATTATTACTACTATTATTATTATGGTTACTATTATTATTATTATTATTATTATTATCAATTACTTTACTTTATTTTTATTTATTTATTATTATTTTTTTTTTATTATTTTTATTCTCAATTTTAATTTTTGTGTATGGTAGGTGTATGGCCCCGGGTGGGGCGCCTGGTAAGCTCATACGGGAGGGGGGGTCTCGTTTGTGCAGCTTGGGCTCTGGGTGGGGAGGTGCGGTGCTGGGGTGGGGCATTACCTGCTTCCCTCCCTTCGGTGGAGGGATGGCTGGGTTGTGGTGGATGTGGGGCGGGCGGGTGGGGGGCTGGCTGTGGGTGCGTGGGTAGCGGGGCGGATAGCGGTGGGGGTGGTGCTCTGCGCGGCGTGGGCCGGGATTAGCGGGGGGCTTGCTTGGGGGGCGGGGTGGTGGGCTCTGGGTCGTGGGGGGGCCTCGACCAAGGGTTGGGGGGTGGGGCTGGCCGGTGGCTCACGGGCGGCCCCTGCTATTTGCCGGTGTCTGGTTGGCCCCTTCTGTCTCCGGTCTGGTGGCGGTCTTCCCGCCTCCGGGGTGTCCTACTTGGCGGGTCCGTGGGTGGATGGGAGATGTGGTGGAGACGGGTCGGCGCTGTGGTGGAGGGTGGGACTGGGGGGGGCATTCACTTTTTGCGGCTGTTGGGGTATCGTCTGCCTGGTGGGCTCTGCTGCCTGGTGTGTGTTTCTCTGTCCCGCCCTGGCACTCTTGGCTCACGAGCCCGGGGGGTGGGGTTGGGCTCTTCCCCATGCGGGTCCCGGTTCTCCTGCGGTCTCTGTGGTGTCACTCCCTGGGCTGCCATGGTGACGGATGTGTTGCCGGGGCGCGGTTCCTGCTGTTCTGGTGGTTGTAGGAGCAGCCTCGGGGCGTGTGGTTTGTCCGCGGCTCCTGGTGGTCCGGGGGTGGCATAGCTGGCTCAATCTCTGGTGGGGCCCTCCGGGGGGGAGCTGGCAGGCCGGACTGGCCGCCACGATGGGCTGGGTGGGGCCCGTGGTTGGTCCTGTGGCCCAGGGCTTGCTCCGGGCGGCTGGCTTGCCCGGCTCGGTTGGCCGGTAGTGCGGGGTGGGCGTGTGTGGGGCCCCGATCCTCCCTGCTGCACTGCACCACCTCACATACATGTAGGACTTTGGGGGGTGGCCTGCAACTGGTTTTGCCGGGGGCGAAGGGTTTCCTTGCGGATGCCCTTTTGTCCTCGGCATTCCTCTGGCTGGTCACCCTTCAATTTTAACCGCACCTTAGACACTCAGTTCTGGGGGGGGTCTGGGCAGGCAGGGGACCCACCATTGCTCAGCTTCCTTCCACACACACACACACACACATACACATACACCACACACATAGGTCAGCCCTATGGGACAGGCCTATTTTTAATTGCACTATCTACACAATACCATCTTCACACACACAGGTGTAGCGGGCTGGACCGGAGAGCCTACTGCCTACCCCCGCGATTGGCCCGCTGGCTGCTGGGGCTTGGCGGCTCGCTCGGGGTGCCCTGGGCTGCAGGATATTTTGGTCTGGTCTGCCTGGCCTTCCTGGGGGTCCCGCTGGAACCAGCTGACGCCGGGGCTTGCCCTGGTGTCATGGTTGGCGCTACCTCCCTGGATCTGTCCTGGGTCGCGGGCGCCAACGTGCCCTTGGGGGGGCGTTCACCGGCCTCCAGGCAGTGGGGTCCGCGCTGCTGGTGGCCTGAAGTCTACGGTGGTGGCTTGGGGTTGTTGCGCTGTGGTGGCTGCTGCGGGGACCGGGCTGTGTGTTGGGGGGGGACCTGATCCTGCTCGTGGGTACGGGGGCCGGGGTGGCGTGTGGGGATGGGGAGCATGCTCCTCGGGGTGGGGCCTGCTGGGGGGGCGGTGCTCTTTCGGGCGTTTGGGTGTCTGCTGCCACTGGTCCTATGCTCTGCCGCATCGCTGTCCCTGTCTTTGCCCATCCCCAGTCTTGCCTTAGGGCTCGTCGGGGATGGTTCTCCGGTACGTGGGCGGAGCGCTGCTGGTTCTGGGGGCGGGGGGGGGCTGGCCCTCCCGGTGGATGGTGGGGTCCTTCGGGGGCCTTGCGCTGGTCTTAACTCCTCGGCTCTGGTGCGTGGCCTCCCCGTGACTTGGAGCTATGGCTCTCCCTCACGGGGGTGAGCTGCCCGGTGGATGTCGGCCGGCGCAGTGGAGCGCCTCACCACTCGCCTGCTCGCCCCCTCCGCTTGCTCATGTGCGGGCCTCCTCCCCTCGCCCGCTCCTTTGTCTGCCGCATTGCAGTAGCCCTGATGCCGTGGTCGAGGGGAGTCTGGGGGTGCTATGCCTTGGCGGTCCGTACCTCCCTGGGCTCGGGGCCTGGTTGTGGGTCTGGGACCCCTGGGTCCCCCACCCTGTGATGCCCCGGACGCCCCACCCGGGGACGTCCACAGCATGTGTGTGTATTGAGTGGATGGGGTGTGCATGTGTCTGAGTTTATTTTATGTATTTATTGTTTTAAATACTTAGATAATTAATGATTAGTTTTATTATAATTATATATATATGTATATATATATGTATATGTGTGGATGTGTATGTGGGTATATGGCCATGTAGATATACGGGGGGGGGCTCTGCGGGGGTCTGGCGTAGGGTGTTCCATCTCAACCGCCCGGTCCTCCATGGGGCAGTGTGCCCGGGCCTCTTCTGTCCTGGCCGGGGCGGTCCTATGTCGGTGGTCGGGCCTGGGGTTACCTGGGGCGGGCCGGGTTCTGCTTCCTGGGGGTGTGTGGGGGGCGGGAGGCGGTGCCTCCGGCCGTGGACGGGCTCCCTTCCGGCCGGCGGGGGCGCCCCTGTGCCCACGGGTGTGTGGCCTTCGATGCCCTTCTGCCCTAGTAGGGTATGGTCTCCCGCTGGTCTCGGGGGTGCGGCTCTCCTCCGGCCTGCTGGCGCCCTGTTGCCGGTTGGGATTGCTCCTCCATGGCCTCTTGCTGGTCTCTTCGGGGGGTTGCTTCGGGGGCGGGTCTTGGGGAGTCGGCCCTGGCTTTGCCCACACCCACGGGGCCGGAGGATCTCTGGCGGTGGGGGCTTGACCTGGCTGCGCGGGGCGGGGTTTGCTGGGTGGTAGAAGGCAGTCTCTCTCCTTTTGTCATTCTCAGTGACAATTACACATTCACACACTCGCATTCACGTACACAACACACCTCCATATGGGCACTCACAGCACATGGGTGCTTCTCTATACAATCTACTCTCTTATCCCTGATGTTTATATAGTATTGGTATGCTATTATTACAGTAATAATGATGTCAAGCAATGAGATTTTAATTACTGTAACTGTATGGTTGCAATTGTGTTTACTATCATGGGTCATGTCCTCATTGTTACTATTGCTATTGGTAAGTTGGACTGTTTCATTCCACTGATATCATCTCCAGTGTGACCCTTAGCCATCACTGACATTTAACTGTTCTGTTTGTCACTGTTGTTGTTTTGGGAATTCTTGTTGCTGCTGTTTTTGTCTCTCCCTCTACTCCCCCCCCCCCCCCCCCCCCCCGACCCCACCTTTCTCTTCTCTCTTCTTCTTTTCTGTTCTTCTTCTTGCTCCGGTCCGGTCGTCCCAAATGGCATAACAAAGACATCAAATAACGGCAAATAAAATTTCATGGTACAGGGAAGTTGTAGCCAACACCTTTCCTGACACAGAGCAAATCTGTCTAGCATGTAAGGGCATTTAGATCAACAATACTATCTGCCCCAATGGCTGGACGGGACCAAAAAAAAAAAAAAAAAAAAAAAAAAATATGAATGATCGAAAATATTATGATCACGGCCGTGCGTGGGTTTTTTTCCTGGTACATTTCCCTCCCAACTTCCAAAAACATGTTAGCATGTTATATTCATTAGCGAATCTAAATGTGTCCATAGGTATGAATGTGAGTGTGAATGGTTGTTTGTCTATATGTGCCCTGTGATTGGCTGGCCACCAGTCCAGGGTGTACCCCGCCTCTCGCCCAAAGACAGCTGGGATAGGCTCCAGTGTACCAGTGTAGGATGGATGGATAATCCTTATCACGTTTTCTATGTCCGGTATGTACGTATGTATGTATGAATATTGATTGTTGAAACCTATCATGATTCTGACATGTGTCTTGTAGTCCTTTCTTCAGTAGTGCTTCCCTGCCAAGGATTGTACAAAATAGATATATTTCTATATTTAATATATCAATATTTCAGTTCCCACCCTTCTGTCCCTTTCATACCTCTCTGTGTATTGCAGCAATGTCCCGTTCAATCGAGCGAGATATCAGTATGCAGGCAACGCCACGCCCTGCAGTTGTGCAGTGCAGGCTGTGTGAAGCCTGTAAATGATGGCGGATTATGCAGGAAAGAAGGAAGGAAGGACTCCATGACATGTTCTGCCTCTTCCTGTTTGTCAGTGAAGCATCAGCACAGCCTCGTATGATTTTATATTTCGCTGGCTTAGGTCATGCCGGGTGATGACAGTTTTCGTTTATGTTGAAAGTGTGCGGAATTGACATGTAAAATGAAATAACACCACACTAAATTTGGCTTCAATATTATTTGTTTGGAAATGGGGACAACTGACTCAGAGGAAATGATGTAGACCAGGGGTCTCAAACACGCGGCCCGCGGGCCAAATGTGGCCCGCAGGACACTAGTTTGAGGCCCCCGCCTTGATATGAAAGTTTAATGTTAGTGCGGCCCGCGCAAGTTTGATATGGATGCTGTATGGTATCATGTACCCAGAAAAAATTATTACGTTTGATTCATGTTCATGTTAAAGGTTAAATAACTGTTAATAGTTATCCTCCCTATCCGTGTGGAAGTGGTAAGTTTTTGGCTATTTAAGTTTAAAGGAAATAACTTGAAGGCTACCGTTTAGGTCGCTAGCTCTCTAGTTTGCGAGTTAGCATGTGTCTCAAGACCCTGCAGTTGCGCAATATGTTGTAAATAAAAAGGGTATAAATGTGACTATAGTCGTGTTTTGTCATGTCTACAGGGCTCTAATAATGCTTTGTTCATTTTAATCTGAAAAAAATCATTTGTCTACCCACCCACTATATGTGGTTTCTTAAGTTTTTATTATTTGCCGTATTATTATATTTATTTATTTATTACTGATTGATTTTCTTTATTCTTGATTTGTTTATTTTTCATCTTATTTTGTGTAGAAAAATAAAAAGTAAGATATTTGAGAACAGTGGAATGTTTTATCAGAGCTTTTCTTGTAGAAAATTGGAACCAAAGCCAAGTTTTTTAAATGTTTCTGTTTTTAATAAATGCGTTTTTTTGTGGTTTTTTTTGGAAAACCTGATGCGGCCCAGTCTCACCCAGACCCTAGCTCCAGTGGCCCCCAAGTAAATTGAGTTTGAGACCCCTGATATAGACAGTGGCTGCAGTTTGTAGATTGACCACTAGATATCACTAAATCTCATACAGCTGCATGATACAGTGGTACAGTAATGGGAATGAAACTTGGATATACTCTAGAGTAGTCAGTGTACAGCTTGTACAGCAGCATGGACTTGCTATACACTGAAAATGAGTCAACACATACATAGTTGTCACACAACTGTGTCAAGCACGAGTGCTGTCGGCAATGGGGGTGAGCTGCGGTTCACTGAAGGGAAACATGTAATAAGGAATATATGGACTTGCGATACACTGAAAATGAGTCAACACATACATAGTTGTCAAGCACGAGTGCTGTCGGCAATGGGGGTGAGCTGCGGTTCACTGAAGGGAAACATGGAATAAGGAATATATGGACTTGTTAAACACTGAAAATGAGTCAACACATACATAGTTGTCACACAACTGTGTCAAGCACGAGTGCTGTCGACAATGGGGGTGAGCTGCGGTTCACTGAAGGGAAACATGGAATAAGGAATATATGGACTTGCGATACACTGAAAATGAGTCAATACATACATAGTTGTCAAGCACGAGTGCTGTCGGCAATGGGGGTGAGCTGCGGTTCACTGAAGGGAAATATGGAATAAGGAATATATGGACTTGCTATACACTGAAAATGAGTCAACACATACATAGTTGTCACACAACTGTGTCAAGCACGAGTGCTGTCGGCAATGGGGGTGAGCTGCGGTTCACTGATGGGAAATATGTCCTCTGAGACCACTGAAACTGGAGGAAATGTCTCCTCCAGACTTTAGTCCAGTTCGGCATTCTCAAGAGGAAGTGGTCTAAAATCATTCCAAGAGCATTCCAGTAAGAACCTGTGATCAATTCCAGGCCCAACGTCTGACGGTGATGCGTTGACTGATTTTTGAGGACAGTAAATAATGTCTCTCTCAATGTTGTTAGCTATTTAGACAATCATGGCTACATGAAACAGTAAAACTATACTGCTATACAAGCTATACATTGACCTCTCTGAAGTAATTTGTTTTCTATAGTATTAATATATTTAAAAAATGCTTGTAGAAATGTGAAAGGCTTACTTCTATATCCTATACCGTCTTTCACCACTAAGGGGCACTGCAGCTCCAAGCTGAGCACCCCTCACCACACGAACCCAGGTGAACCTTTAAGAACCAAACGTGCTCCCTTCACTGGCAGCCAATAAAAGTTGGCCAGCACGGCCCCAAATGTGCTGAGCTCTCTTTTTGTGCTATGAGACTTTCTTTTTCTACATCGTCATGTTGCTGCACTCTTCTTCTTTCACTTGTACACCCTCCCTCGCTCTCATTTCCTGGTCTCTCTTTTGGGATATGCTGCCGCTCTTGTTCGATCGCTCTCTTTTCTTCTAAGAGACATTAGGTTCAGTCCAGCTGTAGTCAATCTAATCCTTCTAATTCGTTTAATCTAATTTTCTGGGTATGCTCACACTGCGGATACGTGCTTGCTAGTTATATACTGTGTGAATGGAGTCCTGAATACCAAATACTCGACAGTACTTCCCTTTTCCACTGCTCTCATCGTTGTACTTGTTGCTGGTATTTGCTGTGTGAACAGTAGGTAGCGGTGACATCTTTATGTATTTTAGGGGAAAACAACTGATTACAGAGAATCTGTAGAAAACTACCACAATCCCCTTTGGGCTCTCTGTAATTGTGCTTTCGCTTTAAACATATATACTGTTTAACATACTTTAAACAGTATATATGTATATTTCATATATTTGATTATTTTTTTATATTTGTTATATATATATTATGGGCTGCACGGCGGTCGAGTGGTTAGTGCATAGACCTCACAGCTAGGAGACCAGGGTTTAATTCCACCCTCGGCCATCTGTGTGTGGAGTTTGCATGTTCTCTCCGTGCATGCGTGGGTTTTCTCCGGGTACTCCGGTTTCCTCCCACATTCCAAAAACATGCTAGGTTATTAAATTGTCCATAGGTATGAATGTGAGTGTGAATGGTTGTTTGTCTATATGTGCCCTGTGATTGGCTGGCCACCAGTCCAGGGTGTACGCCGCCTCTTGCCCGAAGACAGCTGGGATAGGCTCCAGCACCCCTGCGACCCTCGTGAGGAAAAAGCGGTAGAAAATGAATGAATGAATGATCACTTTTTCTCACAGTGCCATGTAGGTTTGAATTCCCTTCCCTCTGATGATAGAGTTTCTGCACTTTCTGTTCAGTTGCATTGTCATTGACAAACAATGTGTTATTATTTAAATGTGTTTGATGATATGAAATGTGTAATTGTGACGAATATGTTTAAAAAAAAAAAAAACAAATAAATATAATAAACAAATAAAAAAAAAGGAATCAGGACGGGGCAAACACTTTTTCCACAACACTGTATATTCTACCTTTCAGAAAACTAAATCTTAATTTATTATTATAAATTATATATGATAATATATTATATATTATATCATATATAAATAATTATATAATATTATTTATAAAACTACTACGAGAAAGTATGGCCATCTGTTGATGGGCAGAATTTATGGGTCAAATATATTGATTACATTCAAAATTTTACAAGTGAAAAATGTACTGGTGAAAAATCAAAATTCATTCATTGATTCATTTTCTACCGCTTTTCCTCACAAGGGTCGCGGGGGGTGCTGGAGCCTATCCCAGCTGTCTTCGGCCGAGAGGCGGGGTACACCCTGGACTGGTGGCCAGCCAATCACAGGGCACATATAGACAAACAACCATTCACACTCACATTCATACCTATGGACAATTTGGAGTGGCCAATTAACCTAGCATGTTTTTGGAATGTGGGAGGAAACCGGAGTACCCGGAGAAAACCCACGCATGCACGGGGAGAACATGCAAACTCCACACAGAGATGGCCGAGGGTGGAATCGAACCCTGGTCTCCTAGCTGTGAGGTCTGCGCGCTAACCACTCGACCGCCGTGCCGCCCAAAAATTAAATAATAATAATAATAATAATAATAATAATAATAATAATAATAATAATAATAAAGAATCCACCCCCAGCACGCATGCTCTATAATGTAGTAGTGTAGTTTGTGCAGATTTTTCTTCTCATTGTGTATTCATCAGCAGCTCCCAGTCTATAGTACACGCGTGTTTGAGGGATTACTGAGCTCTATTAGCAGATAAAGAGGGGGGGGGGCTTTCTCAGTGGAAATGGCAGCAGATAGGCTATGTAGGTTAAACGTTATGCAGCCCAACGCTCGCTTTGTTTAATCACGTTGGCAGATAAGCCCACCAGTGTTATTTGTGTCTACCCGTTGCTGACACCACTTGTTTTGCGGCTTCCTCTCTGGCTGTCAAATATGCAGCAAAAACCAAAAAATAAAAATAAAAATGCAAAAGGAAAGAAATGTGCGTCATTAGACGTCGTCAGTCTCAGCGAGAGGATTACAGAGACGGGGGGCTAAGAAAACAAAGTGGGCCGAGTGGGAACCACCCTCGCGTCACTGTCTGGGTAGTGTTTGTTCATCCTGACAGCAGACAAAGAAATAATATTGGTCTGTCACCTTTCAGCTCCATGTTGCCTCTCACCTGGTGTGTCCTATTTATGGATTTATAGGTCAACTGTCCGACTATTTCATGTCCATCTGGTCGCATTTCCCGCCTTGTGGGAGCCAGGAAAATGTGTTACCTGCTGTCTCCCGGGCTGATGGACGTCATAAGTGTTGTGCCCAAGTGGGAATGCACTTGTGACTTTGCATTAGGGACCGGGGGGCACCAAATCCAAAAGATGTCATTGTCAAGTACTACGTCAGAATAAACATGTCATCCTGGGATTTTCATGGCTGTATGGATGCATAGATTGCTGAACAACTGCTGAACAATAATTGTCCGACAGATTATTAACGTTATTTTGAGACAATTTTTTATATATCAATTTTAAGTACTGGCCTGCACGGTGGTTGTGTGGTTAGCGCACAGACCTAACAGCTAGGAGACCCAGGGTTTTCCCTCTCCTACCTACTACAATAATTGCCATTTTCTATTCTAATGTTAGTGCTGCACAATGGTCGAGTGGTTAGTATGTTGGCCACACAGTCAGGAGATTGGGAAGACCTGGGTTTGATTGTGTGTGTGTGTGGGTTGTAGACATGACAAAACACGACTATAGTCACATTTATACTCTTTTTATTTACAACATATTGCGCAACTGCAGGGTCTTGAGACACATGCTAACTCGCTAACTAGAGAGCGGTAGCCTTCATGATACTTACCACTTCCACACGGGTAGGGAGGATAACTATTAACAGTTATTTAACCTTTAACATGAACATGAATCAAACGTAATAATTTTTTCTGGGTACATGATACCATACAGCATCCATATCAAACTTGCGCGGGCCGCACTAACATTAAACTTTCATATCAAGGCGGGGGCCTCAAACTAGTGTCCTGCGGGCCACATTTGGCCCACGGGCCGCGTGTTTGAGTCCCCTGCTCTAGTTCTCTTGTGTGTGTGTGTGTGTGTGATGACAAGGGTCACACTAAGTTTGTCAGTACTTGTGGAATTATGTGTATTTAATTGTGCTTAAGCTATACGCTGCATCGCATACTAAAAAAACATCTTCATACGCTATGTGCTTGATTTTAACTTTATTGTTAGCTAGCCAAAATATGAGCAATTACCTTCAAGAGTTTGGCTTCTCAAAACAATGTGCGTTCAAAAGAGTAAATACTTTTACATCCCAAAAATGCCTGAATACGAAGCACCTGCTTGGGTAAAGCAGATTCCTGTGATGAATGACAGCTAATGACAGCATGTTGATTGATCAATGTATGTTTATGCATACACTATGAGAAATTCTCTTTAGAAAGGCAAACTTCAGTGTGAGTTGAAAGCTTTTTTTTTTTTTTTTTTTTGCTTTTAAGTGTCCTCCCTCATTTTTCATAGTCTCCAGCTGTCTTTTTATATATTTGATGTTGTTTCATCTCTTTCTCTGTGCCTGCTGAGACAGGAGGAGGAACTTGTCTGAGCAGCTTTGATGGTCGGCTGGCAGGGCAGGATGACCCGTTGGTCCAGACTAGATTTTGAGAAGCAAAGCCGAGGCGACTTTGAACGATGACAGGACAGCCTCCCTTTTGTCTTTTACACAGAGTTGATGTCTGGGGGCCCGCAATGCAGTCCTTAACCATGAGGCAGTGGGAGGAGTCATGGCGGCGCTATAAGCTCCAGAGGTTGGATGGAAAGTTCTTGACATCTGAGACTGCTGGTGTTGATCTGTACGTCAATACCGCTGTGTTACGGAAGCATTTCCTGCTTCATCATCATGTTGGATAGTGGTTGCATTTTGCCACTAGCATTATTTCAACTATTCACTTAAACAACCATTAAGGATATTAAATGGCGTTTTTATTTCAATGCATCCACTTTGATGGTAACTTTCTGGCCTGAAAACGGCCATCGTGGTCAATAGGGTGTGCTTACAAAACGTTAAAAGGACTTCACAGTTTTGTGTCTTGGCTTTGGCTGCCATAGACGGTGCCAGCTAGCTCATCAGCGGCACTTTTGGCTTCCTATTTAGTCCTCCAGAGATTTAGTGCAATTTGTCTGTTAGAATATTGTAGTCTTTTTACACTGAGCCACCGCTTTTAAGTAGGAGTAACTGGGAGTTTGAATCAATGCAATCAATTGTGATGAGGAAAAAATGCATAGACCCTATGCCAGGGGTGCTCACACTTTTTCAGCATGCGAGCTACTTTTAAAATGACCGAGTCAAAATGATCTACCCACTACAAAAATGCAAAACGTCTATTTACTTTCAAATGTATTGAGGATTATTTGTACGTACAATGTATGTTGATGTACCTTACATAACCAAATGAGCCAATATTGCAAAACACACATAATTAACTATTAACATTTTTTGTAATTACCTCCACATTACTCCACATTTCCCTTCTTTGGTACTGCGATGGTAGAATGGCATATGAGGCAAACGCACTTCGAAAAAGACATTGTGAAAAAAAAGTCCACCTCCCATTCCGTATGGAAGTGATATGTTTTTTGCCTTTTTACTTGGTCCAGTTTTTGCCTTTTTACTTGGTCCAGCTCCTTCACTCATTTTAGTGACCATAAACTTTAGAGAGGGCTTAAAATCTGACGCAATTCGTCGACTAGCTTAGCACTTTGCATCGTTGTTTACGCATGAGCGGTGACCTAAAGGTCAAAATTCAGTTGTCATCTGATTGGTTGTCCTGTATGTCAATCAAGTAACGGGGATGGATGATAGGCTGACATCGTAAGTTCTGCTGCACTTAGAGACGTTGTTTGATTTGATTGGTCGCCCGAAGGGCAACATTCAGTTGTCATCTGAATGGCTGCCCTGTATATCAATCAAGTGACGGCATTGATGCTAGGATGATATTTTTTTAATGTCACGCCGCGATCGACCAGCGATCGACCAGTACCACCTCCGCGATCGACCGGTAGATCGCGATCGACTTAATGAGCACCTCTGCCCAAAGCATTTCTTTTTTTTTGTATGTTTGTCACTTCAATGTTTCAGATCATCAAACTAGTTTATTTATAGTCAATGACAACAAAACAAAAAGGAGACTCTGCAAGTTATCGCAAATGCTTGATTGCAGTTGTTGCTGTTAAAGTGTGGCAAGCATGAAAAAAGAATTTTTCCACCACTGTATATTTTTGTGAGTGTTTTTTCCATATTATTTATTACTTCCATTATTTAAATGCATTTACTTTTATGGGTGGCTTGGCGGTCGAGTGGTTAGTGTGCAGACCTCACAGCTAGGAGACCAGGATTCAATTCCACCCTCAGTTATCTCTGTGTGGAGTTTGCATGTTCTCCCCGTGCATGCGTGGGTTTTCTCCGGGTACTCCGATTTCCTCCCACATTCCAAAAACATGCTAGGTTAATTGGCCACTCCAAATTGTCCATAGGTATGAATGTGAGTGTGAATGGTTGTTTGTCTATATGTGCCCTGTGATTGGCTGGCCACCAGTCCAGGGTGTACCCCGCCTCTCGCCCGAAGACAGCTGGGATAGGCTCCAGCACGCCTCTGACCCTCGTGAGGAAAAGCAGTAGAAAATGAAATGAAATGAATTTATTATTATTACAGTTTTATTTCATTTAACCACAATCTAAAACAGTGTAAAAGACAATACATGTGTGTGTGTATGGGGGGGGGGGGGGCGGACATTTTATAAATTTGATACATTATAAAGAATGAAGATAATTTTAGAGTAATTTAAGGTCAAACCAGAAACTTTAGCCTTAAAAAGTAAATTAGGCAGGGTTAGGTCAGTTTGTGCTACACTATTTGTTACTTTTTTTATTATAATTATAAAAAATAAAATCATAAGCCGAACCATTTTGCATTTTTTGAATAACAATATAACATTTAAAAACAGTCCCTAAAGTAATATGTGGCATTTGTTTGGTGTACTATGTAGTTTTGTAGTTTTGTGTACTATTGCCGTTTTAATTTCATTCATTCATTCATTCATTTTCTACCGCTTTTTCCTCACGAGTGTCGCGGGGGTGCTGGAGCCTATCCCAGCTGTCTTCGGGCGAGAGGCGGGGTACACCCTGGACTGGTGGCCAGCCAATCACAGGGCACATATAGACGTAGATGTTTTTGGAATGTGGGAGGAAACCGGAGTACCCGGAGAAAACCCACGCATGCACGGGGAGAACATGCAAACTCCACACAGAGATGACCCAGGGTGGAATCGAACCCTGTTCCTCCTAGCTGTGAGGTCTACGCGCTAACCACTCAACCGCCGTGCCGCCCCGTTTTAACTTTATTTTCCAAAATACATTCATTAATAAGTGATCTCTGTTTTGTTGTTGGGCGGCACCGCGGTCGAGTGGTTAGCGCGCAGACCTCACAGCTAGGAGACCAGGGTTCAATTCCACCCTCAGCCATCTCTGTGTGGAGTTTGCATGCGTGGGTTTTCACCGGGTACTGCGGTTCCAAAAACATGCTAGGTTAATTGGCAACTCCAAATTGTCCATAGGTATGAATGTGAGTGTGAATGGTTGTTTGTCTATATGTGCCCTGTGATTGGCTGGCCACCAGTCCAGGTTGTACCCCACCTCACGCCCAAAGACAGCTGGGATAGGCTCCAGCACCCCCCGCCACCCTCGTGAGGAAAAGCGGTAGAAAATGAATGAATGAATGTTTTGTTGTTGACTGCTGCCGATTAGCATGCGGATCTGGTGGGTGAGGTGTTAATTATTGCCCCCCTGGTGGGTAGGCAGGGTGGATTTTTTTAACAAATGAAAATGCTATAGCAATATCATGTTTTTGATTGTGATGCGATGCTCTAACATTAACTACCTTTGTCTTGGAGCACACGGCTGCACGAGAAAATCCCGTTTCGTCTCCATTCCACTCTAAATTGAAGCCATTGCAGCACTCGCCGCTTCCACTGATGCTTTAAACCCTGTTCACACCGCCACTCGGGAGTCGCAGGTCTTTCTGTTCCTTCAATTAACCTGTCAATCTTCAGTGATGGTTTCTTCAGCCTTGACCCTGACCTGGAACGCCATGTCACTGCTGACAGCACATTTCACCTCTAGTGGAGCGCCTCAGTCTCCC
Organism: Doryrhamphus excisus; assembly: GCF_030265055.1. Classification (NCBI taxonomy): domain Eukaryota; kingdom Metazoa; phylum Chordata; class Actinopteri; order Syngnathiformes; family Syngnathidae; genus Doryrhamphus; species Doryrhamphus excisus. Next base: position 6,879,417 of record NC_080478.1, read on the forward strand.
ATTGGACTTAGGCGAGGTTACACAAACTGGGTTGATGATTATTCTACTCCTCAATTGGTATTTTCTTTAGAAAAATGGAATCTACTTGAACGTATTTGTCGTACTTAAAGGGATTTTCCTTTCTGGCATTTGATAGCGTCGTCCCAAGTCACCCTTCACTATCTCATGCCCCGCCTCCTTCGCTAGTTTCCTGACAAAGTGTCAGTCGCTCTTGTGTCTCTATTAGCATCAGCACTCCATCACCCTGCCACCCCCCCCCCCCCAGCATCCTGTCTCCCTGGAGGGGGAGCGATACTGCTGATGCATCACCATCGCAAGATAATTTGTTTAAATGACAGATTAGGCACGGTAACTCGATTTTTGCGTCAGATACACTCTGTAGTGTCTGTTACCAATCTAATAAAGCCGGCCCCTGTTTGCTCCTCCCCTCCATAAAATCCCGCCGTTGAATGAGAAAGACGGGGCCGTTACGCGATCCCAAGGCCCTCCCGCCTGTAATTGAATTGTGCGGCCGGGGAAAAGCTGCAAGGTTTTCGGCGAGGCGCTCATTGACTCATTGATCGGCGCAGAGGGGCTTCAGAAATATGCCTCGCAGTCGCAGCCAATCAATCAAACAATTAAGCCCGGTCTCTAGAGCTGCCTGTTCTCCATTTAAGTCTAACCTCCCGGCTCCCCACTTGCAACGCAGTCCAAATTAATTGCTTCTCGCCGCACAATAAGCCCTGCAGCTTCCCTTGTCTCCATGGATACCCTGCGCCCATCCCACCCGACGTGCTCAGGGAAGGTAGCTGTGACATTGCATTTTTGTACCAATAATGCACCCTCCCGATTTCCCAGAAAGACCAGCATCATTTCCAGCATTGGACCTCTAATGCATCCTTCTGATTCCAAAATAACGCAGTCTTCATTATCTGGCTGTTCCTGCCTGCATAAATATAAATTGTTAAATAATGTGTGAGCACGTCACCTCACACAGCGAGAGTAGCCTAGTTTTTGTATGATTATCACCAAAAACTCATTCCTAAAATATTGTACAAAGGAAACAAATCTGTTTGCTCTGTACGGAATCGTTTTGCAAAAGTTAGGGCCCAAGCAAGGCATGGCTAAATAAGAAAGTCCATATTTATTTATTTTTACTTGTATTTATTACCGCAGTATTCATGGACACTCTTTATTGCTCTCCGGTTCTACCATATCTTACTTATTGTGTGGAAATATGGGCTAATAACTATAAAAGCAATCTTCACTCGCTAAATGTACTGCAAAAAAGGTCAGTAAGGATAATTCATTTGCAACATTTTCTGTTTCAAAGCGACCTTTTTCTCCTACTATTTTGACTTTATTCATGTTAAATTGTAGCTTTTATTTCTTTTCTTCTTGTAATTATGACTTTATAATAATAATATAATGTAATAATATAATACAATATAATAATATATATATAATATAATAATAATAATATTATAGCTTTTTCCGTGATAACGGAATTTTCCCACAACTTATTTTTTTTTTCTCATATTATGAATTGGACCAAAAAAACATTTTACTTCATAATATCACGGGTTTATGCTCTTAAATTTGCTACTTTTTTTCTTTGAATATTTAGGCTTTATTCTGACACAAACATGTTTTTTCTCTTTTCTGGTTTTCATCCTTTTCTGCATGTAAAACTGTCATTAATAATTAATAATAATCAAATTAATAAGCTATAAAATGTACTTCATGGTGATGGACAAGGATTGATTGAACTTACATGATTTTGTGTGGGAAAAATTGCCTCGATTGTCGTTTTTTTGTCTATGCTTTCGGTAGAAATAAGGAAAACTGATATCACTGTAGTTATTACACATCCCTAATATCAGGACTTTTTTGGAGCACAGAAAAATACAGAAATGCCCACAATAAATGAACGCCACATTATTGTAGAATGACAAACTGAAATTTTCGGGAAATCGGGAGTGTGACAAGAGAACTGTTAGAATAAAATATAGATAGAATGAATATAGCGGCAGTTATCACCCTTATTATCCATTTGCTTAGACAATAGAAAGTGTTTGAATGTGCTAAAGAAGAATTATTCCTGTGACCTTGATCAGAGACCCCCAGCGACCCCAGATCCTGGAGGTGCCTGGATTCGCCAACAGCAACCCTGCAGATGTTCATGTTAATCCTGCAAGAATGTGTCAAGAGAAGAACTCGTAAAACAATAAAAGTAATTACTCTCACATATACATAACACACATAGACAAACAAATACAGCCCGTGCAACTTTTTGTTTTGGAATCAAAACGATCTATTAGAAGTCTGTAATGTTGTGCCCACAGATCATGGACATTATTGATATTTGTGGAAATTGATCATCCTGTGTACAGATTACTTTAGCATTGTTCTTTGGAAAATCAGAAATAAACGTCATCATACTGATTCCCACCCACTGATCCACATTGTCATTTGAATTTGTGGTGTCATCTTCACTAACGAGGAGTCGGGAGCGTATCCAAGTGTTGCAGCCAAAAAGTGCTCCATCCTACCACACCGCCGCCGCCCTTCACCCTGCCCTCTCACTCCCCATTCCTTCACCCCCTCCGCTCTGAAGATGAGCCTTACAGGGCAATAAAATGCTGTCCCACAACAACGGCAGCAGGATTACTCACTGCATCCGTGACTGGAATCCTCCCTCGCTCTCCTCCAGCCATATGGCGTGATCGATTGTGCTCACTATGGCAGAGCGTGTCACCTTTAAGATGGCGCCGCTACGCCCTAGCTAGCATCTGTCGGAATATCGGTCTTACACTATGCTCTCCCTGACTTTGCTATTTCTCTTCCCATATCCGGGGTGTGACATGTCAAAGGGCTTAGGAGAGATTTGGGTGTCTAGCCTGCATGATAGCTCTTGGGTGTCTGCCCCGAGAGCGCCTTACTGCGGCACAAATCACTGCGGTTACGAGCTTCATGCGATAAATCAAAGGTGTCTCTTGTCTTTTTTTTATTTTTTTTATTTTAGCGACGTGTCCTTAATCTTTCCAAATGGCCACCTGGCCTGATATGTAACCTTGACGATATGAACACACACACACACATGCACATACATACAAACACATACTGGAATGGTGCCTCAGTCGCACGGATGTCCTTGGGCTTCACGCACACTCCCAAACAGATGGAGACATGAAGGAGCATGGGTAAGATGTGAAGGTGTTACACAGTATTTCTGTCAGAGAGGATGCATGTGATGGAAACATCCACAGACAGCCAGTCAGACTCTTGAACGCATCTATTCTTAACATTTTTGGTATTAGGTCTAATCCTAAATATTGTGTAACCACTGCAACCGCTAATAATAATTGCACCACAATGTGTGTGACTGTTCTGCCAATGTTGCCAATTCTATCAATAATATACTAAAACACAATATAACAATGCTAGGCATGACAGAATTGGGAATGAATACTATTATTATCTTCCAATAAATCGACTCCACACTACCATCCGCTATCATCTGAAGCAATTCAGAATAAATATTTACATAATAACATGACAAAAACATTAACAAATAAATAAAATACAACACATTTACCACTCACGTTCATATATAATGCATTTATATTATATAAATCAATAAAATAAAATATTTGATCGTGATTAAGCGCTTTTTGTCCACAGTTAACTCACAATTAATCACATTTAATCGCAGATGGAAATACATTTTTATCTATAATAAGTAGATGAAATCTCTTTGTGGTAAACGATTCGATGTGCAACTACAACGATAATTGCATCAAATTAGGATGATGTTTTTGGTATCTCCATCTCCATCCTTTTTACGCTTTAAGTTTAGAACAAATAAATTGAAGGCTAACTAACTTGGCTAGGTAGCTTGCTATACGCTAATGAAGTATAAAGAAAGACTAATAGGAGTGTGAAGGTGATTTAACGGGTGTTATTTCATGTTTACATGGCTCCAATAATTGTAATATAAGATATTTTTCATCATTATATGTAAATGAGCATTATGCTAATGCATTTCACAGAGAACTTAAAAATTATAATTCACATACTGTTGTAAATTCCCTCATTGTGACTGCGATGTTTGGTGCAGGCACTGTTCAGGGCAGACTGTGGTCGTGTTTTTAACCAGGCAACTTGCGGGGCAGCTAAGGGGTCCTCGGTAAGACCACAGCCTAGCCGTCAGAAGGCTTGTTCTCATTTTCTATACATGTCTGTCTGCGTTCATGATAAAGGTAAGCTAATGGACTGTTAACGGCTGTTCGCGATCGTTATTCATATGCTAATTAGGCGGCAAATATCGCCCATTGTGTCGTGTGCCCTGGTTTATTATGCTGACTCATTCACATGCTAGGTAACCTGTTGCCGCCCTTTCCATAGCCAAATACAGTGTATGTTTTGCGTAGATTAGCCTATGCTGTTTCAAGGTAGTGACCTGTATTTGTGATGATTTATTTATTCATTTATTTCAGAAACCAGACTCATTACTGCATATCAGGTAACCTGTCCGTTGGAATTGGACTGTGATCAATAAAGTCCATACAGTTCTGCCACAGTGTCCGGACTCACTCTCTAACCGGAGTTCTGGTGTGGATAAGGAGCTCCAGCGACACCTCCTAATAATAATAAATATTAATCTCACACATACTTTATTTCTGTATGGCCAGTTTTCAAAGTAAAGGCTCTGAAAATGAACTCAAGTGGAGTTTTTTTTATTTTATTGAGAACCTCTTATCTGGGCTGAGTTAGCAAGTAAGGACAAAATGTTAGCGGGAGAAAAATGGAAAACCTTGTGTATGAAGACATGCCTGACATGTTCATTAAACTTGCTTTGTGCTGGCACACTGTGTTATTTGGCACTACTTCAGAACAATATATTTGAGAACGTTACCACGGCAACCAATAACCACAGCGTAACCTCTGAGGAGTTATTCTTCACGCTGCTCGCTCTCATTTGAATTTCAACAGGAGGTTTGAACTTGAAGCTGAAATTGAAATAGATCGGCACGGCTTAGACAAGATGTGATAGCATGCGCTCTTATCTTGAAAAAAAAATGATAGCTTAAAGTCAAGTTGTGATGAAAGCTGGTTAGCAGGGAGAGCCGTCGCTTCAAAAGAAGGGCTCGTTGGGCGAAAACGGCACTGGTATTATGTCCCCTTAATCTGCCTTTTTTTGATATTCATGTCCTCTGTTAGCCTGCAAAAATCTCCAATTCAATTGCTTCCGCAAAGTGCTTTATCTTTTCTTATTTTTTTTACGTTTTATTTTTGGTCCTGTGAAACCGTGACTGGGAAAAGACAGCCTGCTAATGATTATCATACTTCCAATCTCCAATTAGCCAAAGAGAGGATGGTTAATTACTTCTAACAGTGTTTAGCTGACAGGCCTTCAGGCACCGCACATAGTGTGAGAGGCTTTTCTCTGGGAAAATGTTTTTACAACCACTTTGCAAGCCACAAAACAGCCTTTAGCAGACCACAGCAAATCCTACTGTTACACCACGTAGTGGAACCTCGGTTTTTGTCATTAATCCGTTTATAAAGGTCAGACGAAAACCAAAGTATTTTTTTCCCCTAAGCCAGGGGTTCCCAAACTTTATCAACTCGGGGCTCACTTGAAAATCTAAAAAATGTCCGCCCCACCTTTTCCTTAAACTGTATTATGGAAAGCAGGAAGTGAACAAATGTAACAGTTAGTGATTGTAAAAGTACCAGATGGCGGGGTAGGGTTTACTAAGCTTTGCTTCTTCCTACTCCTTTTGGACATGTGGAACTGTGAACTGATTATGGGATGCACTCAATTGTAATCTGATGCATGTTCAAATGAAATAAAACCATTACCATTACCATTCACCTTTGTCCTATAAACAGTACATAGACGAAATGCTGCGTTCACTTAACTTATTATTATTATAAAGATTCAGGATTGAAATGAAAGCAGGGGGATAAAGGAAGCCCAAACTTTTAATCTGTGGTGTACACACAAGACAGAATTCATTCTCAATTTTTTTTCTCAACTGCGCTCCATTTTTCCCGCCACTACATACGACATGCCCCTCCATTAATGACCCCCTGGCATGATGACCAGAGAGCTATGTTCCAATCATAAACTGGATATAGTCCCTAAAATATTGTGACAGGTCAGTAACACTCAATAGGTTATTACTTAGGTCTATAAATATTTTTTTTAATCGTGCAATAAATATTTTACAATAAAAATAATTTTAAAAATAATATTGAATCACCGGACGGTGGACTAGTGGTTAGCGCGCATACCTCCGGGTACTCCGGTTTCCTCCCACATTCCAAAAACATGCTAGGTTAATTGGCGACTCCAAATTGTCCATAGGTATGAATGTGAGTGTGAATGGTTGTTTGTCTATATGTGTCCTGTGATTGGCTGGCCACCAGTCCAGGGTGTACCCCGCCTCTCGCCTGAAGACAGCTGGGATAGGCTCCAGCACACCCGCGACCCTCGTGAGGAAAAGCAGTAGAAAATGAATGAATGAATATTGAATCATATTTTAATGACCTCATGGCCCACCTGCATTACCACCACGGCCCACCAGGGGGCCGCGGCCCACACTTTGGTAATCACTGCCCGAGGCAATAATGTACAGTAAATCCGACTAATCAACCTCATACACCTAAAAAACCATGTGAAATACATTCATTCATTCATTTTCTACCGCTTATCCTCACCAGGGTCGCGGGCTGCTAACCACTCGTCCACCGTGCAGCCATGTGAAATTCATGACAAAGACAATGACAAAAATGAAAAGGATAAAGCAACATTTAGCATCACTTTTACCAAGAACTGTTTGCTTGCACTTCCACTCAGAAGTCTCACTCAGAAGACTCACTTACACTCACTTATACTCAGTGTGCTTGAACGTCTCATCAGCACAGGGGCGCAGTGCTAATGGGAAAAAAAGGAGACAGAAACTAAGCTGTTCATCGGTCTGTGTGCGTTCTATGAACAAATAAACCCCCAAACAAACCCCCTGGCCAGAATCTGTTTATGGTGTCCCATTTCTAAAAGAACCACTAATTATCCAATTATCCAATTGAACTGCATATCAAATAATATGCGGGCAAACTGTTGAATCCATTAAAATGTTACTCCAAATATTGGACGTGCTTAAAGTGACTGGATGTTTTACAAAAGTTCATTTTGCAGTGTAACATTTTTGATTGCAACTACCGATGGACATAAAGTTGTAATTACTTTGAAATTCCCTGCAAAATCCAGACTGCAGGGACAACTAGGAGGTGGCGACAGTCAATCAGGACTTGATTGATGGCTGTGTGTGTTTGTGTTGACGGAATGTGTGTACAGAAAGAAGTCGGGCATCTCCCATCTTTGGTCTAAGACTGCTGACAGTGTGCAGCTTTGCAGAGGAGTCCCTCAGGGATAGTGTCCTGGTGCTGAGGCTGCACTGCAGACATACAGAGACACACACTTTGTGCTCCATTGTGCTTTAAGTGGAGGGGCGGTGGGTGCACCACTTGCATTTTCAGGATGTGCAACATCAGAACAATAGCGCTTGTTCAAACCTGGAGGCTACATTCTATTGAAGACGGTAAAAGGTGTATGGATTACACTAGTCGATAAATGACCCTCATGATAATCAAAGAAATCAATAAATGACCTTGTTGCCCGAATGCGGGTCAATACGCAAGCTTGTTATTACCGTGTAATGATTCCTCCTCCCTTATGTACACACTACATGTACAATACAATGCACATATACTATGTATCATGTACTGTCTTGTAGTTAGCAGTAGTGGCTAAGCTCCACTCCAGCAGCTCTTCTGTTCAATTGGAAAAAGAATGTGAGACAAGACTTCAGGACATTCCAGATTTTCTGATCCAATTTTCCCCATAGGAAATAATACATGGGCTGCATGGTGGAGGAGTGGTTAGCATGGTTAGCATGTTGGCCACACAGATCAGGAAGACCTGCGTTCGATTCCACCTTCGGCCATCTCTGTGTGGAGTTTGCATATTCTCCCCATGTGTGTGGGGGGTTTTTCCGGGTACTCCGGTTTCCTACCACATTCCCAAAACATGCTAGGTTAATTGGCGACTCCAAATTGTCCATAGGTATGAATGTGAGTGTGAATGGTTGTTTGTCTATACGTGCCCTGTGATTGGCTGGCGACCAGTCCAGGGTGTACCCCGCCTCCTGCCCAAAGACAGCTGGGATAGGCTCCAGCATACCCTGCAAACCTAATGAGACATGGCATAAAAAATGGATGGGACCCTTGTCCACTTATTAATCAAGAAATCATGTTTTGTGGTTATGTATGACCTATTAATACATATTGTTGACTAAACGAACTGAAATACAAATATAAAGCATTCAGAAGACTCATTCAACGGCGTATGTTGCTGTAGTGTTGGGTGAGACCCACAAGAACCAGACTTGATTGTCGGAACAACAGGCACCAAGCTCAAACTCAATTCTAACCCCCGATTCACTTCCTGTCTGCCTCCCATTCAACTCTTCTAGTACCGGAACACATTTCCAAAATGAGTCCTAAAAGTCTTATTTTCTCTTATGAAGTGTACAATTACTACATACGTCAGCCATGACCTCAATCCATCATTAAAAGTAAGTGCTGCACAAGCCAAAGAAAAAGCACCCAAAAAACCTGGATCAGTTATAATTTGAATGACTTATGCAATGTGCTGCGGTCTATTTTCTTCAATAAGGTTTCCATAAAAGCTACAAAAAGCCAAAAAAAAGCATAAGCATAGAGGTAATCCTTCCTCTATGAGGTATGCTAGGGTCTTGCTGTCATTACTGATGGTTGGTGTTTCATCAACTATTTTACATCCCTTTTTATGGAATTCTTTTTAGCATTAAAAAGCCAAAGAAAAAGCAAACATGTAGAGATAGGCCTTGTTAGATATGCTACATTGTGCGTCTTATGAAACGTCAGGCATGACGGCGGTACATCTTTTGCAAATAGGATTGCATAAAAGCCACAAAATGCCAAAGAAAAAGCAAAAACCCGAATCAATGCATCGTCTTGTGAAGTATTCTACAGTTTTACTGCTTGTTTGGCACCAGGCATCATTTAAAAATTAAATTGTGTTCACGTATGTATCGATTTGTATCGATGATGAGCCAATTCAAGAAACAATACAAGCAGTTGATGTTTGCTAAATACAAGGATGAAGAGTCTTGAACCAGTCATGATGTGCTATATATATCACTATATTGACACTTACTATGGTACCCATTATGTCATTGGATGCTCATATCACCTCGTACTTCGGTACGGGACAAAAAAATAAATAAAAAAATTAAATAAAAAAATTAATTTAATTAAATAAATGAAAAAAATTCTTAAGATATATTAGGAAAGCAGGAAGTGAACAAATGTAACAGTTACTGATTGTAAAAGTACTAGACCGCTCCGACAACCCTGGTCATCGGGGACTCCATTGTGAGGCATGTCCGCATGAGGGAGGCGTTAACTTTGTCGTTCCCCGGAGCCACCGTTTCCGACGTAACCGGGAAAATACCAGACATCCTGAACTCTCATCCGCAGGCGAAAAGGATTATTATCCACGCAGGTACGAACGACATCGCCAGGCAACAGTCCGAACTTTTAAAACAGGACTTTAGACACCTTTTTAATTCCATTTCACAGTCCAAAGTGACTGTTTTTATTTCTGGCCCCACCCCCACCTGCGGCAGAGGGATCGGCAGATTCAGCCGTCTGCTGAATCTCAACACCTGGCTCTCCTCTGCCTGCAACTCCCACCACGTCGGCTTCATCAACAACTTTGATGTTTTCTGGGAGAGACGACACCTCTTTGACCTGACGGGCTTCATCTTAACAGAGGAGGTGCCCGCATGCTCTCATCCAACCTGACTTTTGGCCTTCAACATGGTATCATCCCCAAACCCACACCTGTTGCTCTGTCCCACTCTGATTGATGTCCCCCAGGTCCATGCTCCTATTCACTCAGTTCCACCTCTGACTACCATACACATAATACTGGACTTGGACCTCAAACTTACATCAACACTACTTCCATTCCAGTAATCATTACACTATATCGACACATCAGACACCGCCATACTCACCCTGTGAACCCTCATAACCTCCGACCACTCAATAGACACCCATACCCCACCTCCATGATCAACAAGCCACCTGTCACCATCAATGTAGCACTTTTTAATGTCCGCTCTCTTTTAAATAGAACCTTTTTAATGAATGATATGATTTTAGATAATAAGTTAGACTGTCTTCTTTTAACTGAGACATGGCTTGGTACTGACGCATCCGTTGTTCTCACTGAGGCCTGCCCACCAAATTTTAATTTTTTATATTCTACTAGAGAGGGTAAAAGAGGAGGTGGGACGGCATCCATCACAAATGACTCACTGACCTCAAATGGAGTGTCTTTTAACAGTTACAAGTCATTTGAGCACCATGCCTTTACTTTTAGCAGCCCTCCGATTCTTTGTGTCACTGTATACAGACCACCCCATCACTCTAGTTCTTTTATTAGTGAATTCTCGGAATTTTTATCAATCATTCACACTTCTTATAACAGGATTTTATTATCTGGTGATTTTAATCTACATGTTGATGACACCTCGGATCCAATATCCAGAGAGTTTTTAAACCTTTTAAATTGTCTTGATTTTAAGCAGCACATCACACAGCCAACTCACAACAGAGGACACACCCTGGACCTGGTCATAACCCATGGCCTGTCCATCGGTGTGTCCTCTGTTGTTGACCTGGCTATGTCCGACCACTACTGTGTATTTTTTAGCATCACCAGTTTTAACCAGGAGGAGGCCCCGGTGAGAACAGTGAGGAGGCGCTATCTAACTTCTGAAGTGGCTGCAAATTTTATTGAGATTTTACAGAGCACTCCTGCTGAAATTTCACCTGCACCTTGTGATTTTATCGTTGATAATTTTAACAGTAAACTGAAGTCAACTCTGGACTCAGTAGCTCCACTTGTAACAAAAACAATAAAAAGGAAACCTACACCCCCGTGGAGAAATAACGATGAGATCAATAAACTGAAAAGAAAATGCAGGAGTGCTGAGAGAAGATGGAGAAAAACTAAATTGACAGTTCATTACGAGATTTTATGTCAACAACTCAAAACCTACAATAATACAGTAAAAAAGGCACAAATTTCCCATTTCTCACAACTCATTTCCAACCATAAAAACAATCCCCGGTTCCTCTTCTCCACCTTTAATATTTTAACAGGCACAAATTTTAATAAAGTTTTTAAGACACCAACAGACGATCTTTGTGAAAACTTTGCAGACCACTTCAGAACTAAAATCAAGGACATCAGATCCTGCCTGTTACCCCAGAAAGTTTTTTCTGTTACCACACCTGGACTGTTGTCCTTGCCTGAGGAGAGACTGGAGAGTTTTGCCCTGGTTGATGCAAGGACACTTGGTCGAGTTTTCTCCCAAGTAAGCCCAACAACCTGCCTTTTAGATCCAATTCCCACATCACTTTTAAAATCACTTTATGGATTCTTTGAGGAGCAGTTTTTAAACATCTTGAATTGCTCTCTTCAGACGGGTGTCTTCCCCACCGCCTTCAAAACGGCGGTGGTGAAGCCCCTTCTGAAGAAGAGCAATTTAGATCCCAACAATCTTAATAATTACCGACCCGTATCCAACTTGCCGTTTTTAAGTAAAATTTTAGAAAAACTGGTTTTTTACCAACTTAATGACTTTTTAAACAGAAATAGCATTTTAGAGAAACATCAGTCTGGCTTTAGGAGGAACCACAGTACCGAGACAGCACTTGTAAAGATTTTAAACGACATCAGGTGGAATTTGGATAACAAGAACCTCACAGTCTTGGTTCTACTGGATCTAAGCTCTGCTTTTGATACAGTGGACCATCACATTTTATTAAATAGACTTAGATACCTGGTCGGCCTCTCTGGTACTGTTCTTAACTGGTTTTGTTCTTATCTCACAGGCCGATGTTTTTATGTAAGTATGGATACATGTTCCTCAGGAACCCATGAAATTGAATGTGGGGTTCCTCAAGGCTCAATCTTAGGTCCACTCCTTTTTAATCTGTACATGCTTCCCCTTGGGGACGTGATCAGGAGGCACGGCATCAGCTTCCATAGTTATGCTGATGATACACAGCTATACATCGCCGTGTCTCCTGATGACTCAGGGCCACTTGATGCCCTTTTTAACTGCATTGTGGACATTAAGTCATGGATGGCAGAGAATTTCCTGCAGCTCAACCAGGACAAAACTGAGGTTTTAGTCATAGGTCCTGAAGGCCAGAGAGAGAAACTTTTACCAAAATTACAGGATATTAAACTAGCCGACTCTGTCAAAAATTTGGGCGTGATTTTTGACTCTGAGCTAAATTTTATCCCACATATTAAAAATATAACAAAAATAGGTTTTTATCACCTTAAGAACATAGCCAGAGTCCGCCCGTTTCTCTCTCAGGCCAGCACGGAGGTGCTAATGCATGCTTTTATATCCTGTCGTTTAGATTACTGTAATGCCCTGCTCTCTGGTCTTCCCAAAAAAAGTATTTTAAATCTCCAATTATCACAGAATTCAGCCGCACGCGTGCTGACGAGGACCAGAGGGCGGGAGCACATTACACCGGTTTTAAAGTCGCTGCATTGGCTCCCCCGTCCGCTTCAGGATCGATTTTAAGATTCTCTTACTGGTTTTTAAATGTCTTAACGGCTTTGCCCCTTCTTATTTATCTGATCTGCTTTTACCATATCAACCCCCGCGGTCCCTGCGGTCCTCCGGCACTGGCCTTTTAGCGAAACCAAAACCCAGAACAAAAACCCACGGTGAGGCAGCATTTAGCCACTATGGCCCCCACCTGTGGAACAGCCTGCCGGAGAGCCTCAGGACTGTGGAGACTGTTGATATTTTTAAAAGAAGATTAAAGACGCACCTTTTTAATCAGGCTTTTAACTAATATTGTTAAGCTTTTATTATGTTTTCATCCTTTTAGTCCTATTTTATGTTCTTATTCTTCACCTTTTAACTTCAGTGTTTTGTTTTTATCTTGTTAGTCCTATTTTATGCTCTTAATCTTCAGTTTTTAACTCCAGTGTTATGTTTTATCTTTTAGTCCTATTTTATGGTCTTAGTTTTTAGCTCCAACTCCAGTGTTTCCTCAGGGGGGTCCTCCACACTGGGGGCTGTTTGGGTATGCTGAGGGGGTGCCATCCTTGGGTCCCTTCGACACGGCCGGCTGGGGGGTTCCTCCCTTTAATGTGGGGGTCCGCCCGTCTAACGGAGTCGGAGGGCCCGGGTGCTGGTCCTCCGATGGCACGGCCTGCAGCTTCTCCCAGTGTGGACGGCCCCAAAGGTGGCGTTTCCTTGTTCCTCAGTACGATGCCATGTCTCCCTAATGTGGGTGATTGTGTGCTTGCGTGTGTGTGTGTATGTGGGTGGATGGGTGTGTGTGTGTGTGTGTGTGTGGGTCTAGTATGGAGGGTGGGAAGGAGGGGCTTTCTTTTTTCTTCATTGTTTTCCTTTTTAATTGTGGTAATTGTTTTAATTCTGGAAAGCACTTTGTGTTGCATCTCCTTGCAGGAAAAGTGCTCTACAAATAAAGTTGATTTGATTTGATTTGATTTAGATGGAGGGGTAGGATTTAATAAGCTTTGCTTCTTCCTACTCCTTTTGGACATGTGGAACTGTGAACTGATTATGGGATGCACTCAATTGTAATCTGATGCATGTTCAAATGACATTAAACCATTACCATGACCTTTTTTTTTTTACCAAATTTTTGGTGCATACTTGTAAACGCCATTATTATTAATAATTAAACACATTTACATATCAACCAGACACATGCACAGATACTAACTAGCAGATCTTTACGTGTTATGTTACTACATTGACCCACCCATTTCATGGGCATCCCAGTAGCTGCATTGCTGTGTTCCTGGAACTGAAAGTGATACTCACACAGGAAAAACTGAGGTGGGAGGTAGGGGGCTGACTTGTTTTTTTATTATTTTTATCTCAAGGTGAAGAAGGCAAAAAAAAGAAGATTCAAGGGAGGAGCTAATGAGCAAAGAAAGGGAAGCGAGATGGAAAAAAAGATGCAGAGAATGAAGACCAGATGAGGATCGATGCAGGGTCAGGAATCGCACATGAAGAGATTTTACATTTTTTTAATTGATTCCACACTATCCCATAGAAGCATCCGGAAGCGTGTGACAGCCACATTGTGGAAGAGATGGATGCTGTGTGTGTATCCACGTGGACAGTGAGGTGACACATGCGGCAGGCAGTCACCTCTGTTGGCCCTGACCTGCTGCATTAAAGATGGCTGACAATGTAAGCGCATATACATCACAATATATGCATGCTTGTAGCCTTCACACATGCAGGACAGTATCTACCATACATTGTCTGTCCGTGTATTATATAGGTGTGCCTAATATTGTGGCCGGTATCTTTGCGTATGTCAGTCCACGGGTTCCAGATGCATTTGTAACTTGTTTTGAAGCTCAATGTTTGTCATTAAATGTGCGGATTATTACATCAGCACAGCAAATCTTTTTAAGAACACTCTGACCTTCGTCTACACTTCAAAAAGAAGTGAGTCTGGCAACACCTGCTTTGATGTGTGTGATGATGCAACAAGCATATTTTGGCAATTGTGTCAGTGATGACAAATTGAAATTCTGACCTACATTTCCACCTTCTATTTTTTGTAACCATATTAACTCATCCCAATCCCAGCCTTTTTTTTTAAAAGCTGTCCCTCTCGGTACCGGACATTTTTGATGATTTTGACTGATTGTTCAGGGCACACATACGTAATAGTATGTACTTGGATTATATACAGGTTATTATATACAGGTAGATTATATCCAGATTATATACATCAAAAAATTAGAATCTAATGAAAAAGTTCAGCATGTGAAAGCCATATTCATTCATTCATTTTCTACCGCTTATCCTCACGAGGGTCGAGAGGATGCTGGAGCCTATCCCAGCTGTCTTCGGGCACACCCTGGACTAGTCGCCAGCCAATCACAGGGCACATATAGACAAACAACCATTCACACTCACATTCAAACCTATGGACAATTTGGATTCGCCAATTAACCTAGCATGTTTTTGGAATGTGGGAGGAAACCGGAGTACCTGGAGAAAACCCACGCATGCACGGGGAGAACATGCAAACTCCACACAGATATGGCCGAGGGTGGAATTGAACTTGGGTCTCCTAGCTGTGTGGCTCGCGCGCTAACCACTCAGCAGCCGTGAAAGCCATATATTATACATTTATTACACAGAGAGTGAAACATTTATTTCTTGAAATTTTGATGACTGTGGCTTATAGAGATCCAAAACCCAAAATGCAGTGTAACACAAAGTTTTTCACGCTGGATGGCACTTGTGCCCAGAGCAGGGATCAAGGCAAATGTAGAAAAAAGTATTTAATAATAAACAAAGGACGCTCACAGAGGAGGAAAAAGTACAACACAACACACCAGTGACAGAAGGTCACTGAGAAGCTAAAAGTACAAAGAAAAGAGTACAAAGTAGCAAATATGGATTACAAAGTGGCTCAACTACTTACAGAAAGTAGGCAACTAAAATACAAGTTACAGGGCAGGGAGACAAAAGGTCAGGAGCAAAAATGAAGCGTGCAATGTTCGAGGTTCAAGATCGAGGCATGACAAGGCAAACGATCTGACACGATGGAAGTGGAGTGGTATAAGAAGGCCTAATGGCTGATGGGCAACAGGTGTGCAAACCAGGAGAACAAGGCAGGAGTCTGCTGTAGGACAGAGACAACGGGGGAAGCAGAAAAACAAATAACAAAATTAGAATATTTTGAAAAACTTCGGGCCCTGTGATTGGCTGGCGACCAGTCCAGGGTGTACCCCTCCTCTCACCCATAGACAGTTGGGATAGGCTCCAGCACCCCCGCGAATGAATGAATGAATGATGAATGAATGAATGAAAAATTTCAATCTTGGAAAGTCATGGTGTTACATCCTAATCAACTAATTAACTCAACACCTGCAAAGCATCGCAAGCCTTTAAATGGTGTCTCAATCTGGGTTCGATGGCTACACAATCATAGGCAAGCCAATCATTGACACCCTCCACAAGGGAACGCTTGGAAAGTTGAGTGGAAGGAAAAAGTGGTAGGGAAAAGGTGTACCGGCAAAATGGATGGCTGCAGCCCTCGGAGGATTGTCAAGCAGCATCCATTCAAGAATTTGGGGGTGCTTCACAAGGAGTGGACTGAAGTGGACACTTTGTTATTATTGTTAATGTGTTTGTTATTTATTATGGGCTTGCTAGCATGATAACCGCTAGCATGTTAGCATTTTAGCTAATTTACTCATGTCTAAAGGGAAATACACACATGGTATGATGCAGGGAGGTTATAGGACAACCTTGGCAGTTTCTAAACTTGAGGGCCTCTTGCTAGGTGCTAGCATGGTAGCCGTTAGCATGTTAGCATTTAAGCTAATTTACTCATGTCTACAGGCAAATACACACATGGCATAATGTAGGTAGGTTATAGGACAACCTTGGCACTTTCTAAAGTTGAGGCTCTCTTGCTAGGTGCTAGCATTATGACTGTTAGCATGTTAACATTTTAGCTAATTTATTCATGTCTAAAGACAAATACACACATGGTATAATGTGGGGACACTATCGGACTGCCTAAACACTTTGGGGACTTGGGGCTGTCTTGCTAGGTGCTAGCATGATGACTGTTAGCATGTTAGCATTTTAGCTAATTTATTCAAGTCTAAAGGCAAATACACACATGACATGATGTGGGGACATTATGGAACTGCCTCAAACTTTTCGGGACCCGAGGCTGTCTTGCTAGGTGCTAACATGGTAGCCGTTAGCATGTTAGCATTTAAGCTAATTTACTAATGTCTAACGGCAAATAGACACATGGCATGATGTGGGGACACTATGGGACTGCATCATCCTTTACTTGAGGCTTTCTTGCTAGATGCTAGCATGGTAGCCATTGGCACACCGGGCCCGAGGTTCACAGCACAGGTGGCAAGCCCATCAATGTTTCCGTGGGAATTTTCTAGTTATTATTATCACCATTATTATCCATCCATCTGCTTCAGCTTATCCGAAGTTGGGTCGCAAGGGCCGAAGTTTAAACTGAGAAGCCCAGACTTCCCTCACACACCATGCAGTAGTACTTTTGTCCAGTGCACCACTGTCCAATTGGTAATTTGGTAGACTGGACTGCGTTGAGATGGGCACATTTTCAGCTTGGCGCAATGAAAATTCCGTGACAAAAGAGGCCTGCTGCTGTGTTTTAAAGGTGGTGTACGTGGTGCATGTCACGCATTGTGGTGTGCCGCTGATGCACAGGTAATGAGAGGTGTTCATTTGATTGTTTAAGATTACACTTGGCTGTGTTAAACCCTCTCTTTTCCCTCTTTGCCACTTGCGCCGGTGGGAGGGACGGGGGCGTGGGTGCGCTGCGCCTGACTGCACTGTTTTTTTTTTTTTCAATTGTGCGCTGACCAAACCCCGTTGGTGCGGCATTGGCTCCGTGTTTGTGCAGGTAAGGTGTGGCGCCGGCAGGTACACCGTCTACAAAAATAGAGCCCAACAGACCCAGTTCTGGGTCTTCCTGAGGCCTCCTACAAATCACAAACAAATCACGTGCATCCGTCTCTCATCATCCATGTCGTCATTGCATGGAGCTGGACGAAGTATACTATACACCTATAACCTTTATAACCACCAGCATTGCTATAAAGACATAAAAATGCATTCTATATTTATATACAGCATACTTTGAACAGTATTTCAACCTCAATATGATGCACACATGGACAAAATATATGCACCATTATGGATGTCTTCCATTGTCATAAAGGAGGCTTATACATGTGCTTATTGCTGAGCTGGAATCCTGACTTCCAATCACACATTTTCCCATGATGGCCCAAGCAGATGGAACGTCAGCCATGTTTAATAAACATACCAAAGCCTGCTTAGTCTGCATCGTCACGCACTATACCATAAACACAACACGCAGGATTCACATAAAGGCATCCACGTGGGCCGTGACAGCTGTCAGTCACTTTAAATGCTGCGTACAATGGAGTATTTGTGGGCATTAACAGACACCTAATTACCCTGCACTGCTTTTCACGTACACTTGCCGTGAATATTTAATGGAAACTCGGTAATGAAGTTGGGGTGGTAAAGTGCAGTTATTAAAAACTGTGCAGGCTTTTAAATCTAAGTCATAATTAAAAGTTGGCCAATATTAAAAGCTGTTTATAATGCACTGCAATAATACATACGCCGACAATTAGTATTAGACACCTTCCTGTGCTGTTTTTCCTTACTAAAACACATTAAAAGACATTTAAAAAGGCTTGTACCCTGATTTGCAGCTGTGTGTTCACATGCATCCTCCTGGACAGCTATCGATCCGCCCAGGGAGGAAATCAATAGCTTTTTTACATGAATGCACAACTAGCACTTTTTAGTACAAGCGCGCTGGAAGCGTACGTCGGTGCCTTACAAGACGGCCGGCCTTAATTGCACGCAGAGTCTTTCATGTCAAGAAAAGATTGAACAAAGCGCTTGTTAAAAGAAGCCGTTAACAACAGTGAGGGTGGGAAAGTTTGGAGTCCTTCCGTCGTGCCCTGGAATTAAATTATTAAAATATTCTAGTAATAGGCAAATTACAACTGGGAAAATAATCACTTCCTTGCAAGGGCATGGTAGGAGAAAGAAGTTGGCCACTGTAGCAAGAGGCATACATGATGTAGTAAGCTTTGGATCATTGGTTGTTCCTTTGATTGGTAGATACGTAGATGAATAACCCGTGATGTGATGGACTTTGGATCATGATCTTCTTATAGAAGAATATGATGTGACTTTGGATCATGAGTCAGGGCTCTACATTAAAAACAAAAATGACTTGCCATGGGGAATCCTTAAGGTGAGAACTACTTGCCCGAACTTGCCCCATGTAAAATGAAAAGACTGCCATAATGATATCATATATCAATATATACTGATGGGTGGCACGGTGGTCTAGGGGTTAGCGCGCAGACCTCACAGCTAGGAGACCAGGGTTCAATCCCACCCTCTGTGTGGAGTTTGCATGTTCTCCCCGTGCATGCGTGGGTTTTCTCCGGGTACTCCGGTTTCCTCCCACATTCCAAAAACATGCTAGGTTAATGAATGTGAGTGTGAATGGTTGTTTGTCTATATGTGCCCTGTGATTGGCTGGTGACCAGTCCAGGGTGTACCCCGCCTTACGCCCGAAGACAGCTGGGATAGGCTCCAGCACCCCCCGCGACCCTCGTGAGGAAAAGCGGTAGAAAATGAATGAATGAATATATACTGATAATTCATCAGATACTAGTACTGATTTTGGAGGAATGTCTGAAAAATTGTGGAGATATATGTTAACATGGCAAGCCATACTACCTTACACATTGTAGTCGTAGTAAGCAGTGATATTTATAAGTTGTGCACCACAATGAAACATTATTGAATAGACACATTTGTGTACTAGTAAAGTGTTTTTAATCAAGAAAAAATGTTCAATGGTCAAACAATAATTTGTGAAGCAAAGGTGAGAAAAATCCACAGAGAAATGGAAGCGCTAGATTTTGTAGCTTGTGCAAAATCAGCACTTGGTATTGGATCTAATGGGTGGTGTTTCATTGTGACCACTTCAAATTGTCACAGCAATGTGATTCACTCACCTGTGCCATCATTTGATTTGCTGCCGCTAATAAAATACTTGTTTAGGAGGCACTGGTTCATCACTTTTTGCTGTTTTTTTTCACAAGTTGTTGAAGAATTAGACCATGTTGGCAGGGACGCCATGATGGATGTTTTCGTAGTCAAACGGTCGCTGATTGGTTGATCGCGAACAAGAACGGGTGTTGGTAAAGCGCGGACTGTGGACTACGGACTGTGGACCGCGGTCTAAATAAATGTGTGTTGGTCCATTTCAAGATTTGCAAGGATTGGTTTGCAAATTACCACCAGAATTACGCAGTCCGTGTTTTACCAACACCCAACAAGAACCGCTTTTAAAAAAACTCTTGCCAAAGTGCACTTGTCCGACGGGAATATCACTGATTGGATTTACTTGCCACAATTTTGTTTTAAGTACAGTTTTCAGTACAGTGTGAAGGAAAGTGGGAAGAAAGGCAATTATCGGCATATGCCGATTACATAATTTTTCACAGAAATCAGCTGATATGATAGATGGCCGATCGATCGGGACATCACTGTTGCGGTAGGTTTTGGATCATGGGCTGTTCCTTTCCCCCCACAGATATGGACGCTTGATGTGGTATGGATTTGGATCATGATATCTTCACTTCGATTACTTGATAGATGACGCATAATGAGGCGTTTCATAGACATATACAATACAGTGTAGGCTTGATGCGGTCGGCTTTGGATCCCAAGCTGTTCTTTCCATAGATGCATAAGATGTGGTATGCTTTGGCTCGTGAGCTGTTCTTTTACAATGGGAGACTGATGGACGACTCACAATTTGTAATGACAGCTAGGTACATTAGATAGTTGCTCTGGATCTTGAGATGTCCATTTCCATGGCTAGATGGCCCATGATGTTGTATTCTTGGATCATAGCTAAATGGTAGATGTTGCGTGCATTTCGTCCTCCATGCTGTGCTTGTTTGGCTGCAGCGTGTGTTGGCATGCCGTCCTATTCATTTGAAATCATCCAACATTAGCACTGGTGCTTTTCTTATGACTATTTACAATGTGACAAGTAAATGCTTGTGTGTGTGCCGCATGAGGAGGTCTGGGCGTCTTTTCCTGGCATGACACATGTCGAGAAAGCCATGACCCCCTCCGTCCTGCATCATCATCCTCCTCTTGGCCAGCAGGCGCATTATTCACCAAAAGGCACACAAAGCCAATCTTCATCCCAGCCTGTCAGCTTGGGGGAGGTAAATGACATCATATGTCTGAATCAGATTCTTTTCTTCTGACCTTCTTGCTTTTTAGTCACATTGAGTTATACACACTTTTCTACCTGCTTTATCTTCACTCGCTAAATGTACTGCAAAAAAGGTCAGTAAGGATAATTCATAATGCCGCCTACAGAGAACATACTAACTCCTCATTTCTAAAATCACAAATACTTCAACTTGCTGATATAGTTCATCTTCAAACAGCTAAAATAATGCATAAGGCTAAAAATAACCAATTACCTAAAAATGTCATCCAATACTTCTCTACAAGAGAGGAGAAATATGATTTCAGGGAAGAAGTACATTTGAAACACTTCTATGCTAGGACTACGTTATGCTAGCCATAGCATTTCAGTATGTGGAATCAAACTATGGAATGGATTGAGTAAGGACCTCAAACAATGCACAACGATGAGCCAATTCAAGAAACAATACAAGCAGTTGATGTTTGCTAAATACAAGGATGAAGAGTCTTGAACCAGTCATGATGTGCTATATATATCACTATATTGACACGCACTATGGTACCCATTATGTCATTGGATGCTCATATCACCTCCTACTTTGGTACGAGGTGCATTATTAAAACAAAAAAAAAAACCTTAACTGTATTATGGAAAGCAGGAAGTGAACAAATGTAACAGTTACTGATTGTAAAAGTACCACATGGAGGGGTAGGATTTAATAAGCTTTGCTTCTTCCTACTCCTTTTGGACATGTGGAACTGTGAACTGATTATGGGATGCACTCAATTGTAATCTGATGCATGTTCAAATGAAATAAAACCATTACCATTACCATGCTTTAAGTATATCTTATTGCTAGTGAAACCTACTTAAGACTGACATACAAGTACAATGGAACCTTTTCCCATAAGAAATAATGTAAGTCCAATTTAAAGCCAAAAATGTTAACACAAAACACATTTTCGAGTTTTGCAACTCTAGTTTTATATGCAGTAAACAATTCCAAAAGTGTATTGATGTATATAAATGATGACTGAAAGGTATACATGATTATTTAATTACTCTGACATTCATTGAAGACGTGATTTTTGATGTCAGTGTTCCCAAAGACACGATGTGGCAGCACGACACCACAGGGACATCTTCCTGTTATGTTATTCATTGAATTGAATCGTGTTTTTAACTTGAATTGAATCAAATTAAATCAAGTGTTTTTATACATATACATAAGCCGGATCCCAACAATGTACTGTATAAATACATTTTTTTTGGTTGGCAAAAAGCGGTGATGACAACTCTCCACACACATGCACACACATTCAGTAGTTCTATTGCAAATGTGAAAATTATAAATAGTTCATAGTGTTATATTTGTAAATAAATTGTTGTTTTGATTTTGATTGTGTTGTTTATGTTGGTATAGTCAAAGTGAAAGTTGATATTTCCTTGAAACTTACCCATGTGCTACTGCTGATTACTAAAGAACGGAAAAAGTAAACAATGTTTGTTTTTTTGATGAAAGACGAGCAGCCTAATCTTTCTTTTTGTAGGTTCCATTATTACGGCCTGTCTTCGTGTTTGTGTTGTCTGTGTGTCCTTTATACTTCCGCACACGCCCACCAAAGACCATGTGACCATGCCCTCCACGCCTCTGCGGACAGAAACCTAAACCTGTCTCCTACATCTATGTTTATATAGCTAAAGGAGAGGAATGAAGATTAGCCGCAGCAAGACGGAGAAAATGTGTGTGAATAAGAGGGACCCAAGTGGAAGAATGAGGTTACAGGGAGAAGAGATACAGAAGGTGGAGAATTTTAAGTACTTGGAGTAAACAGTCCAGAACAATGGAACATGTGAAAAGGAGGTAAATAAGAGGCTGCACAGCGGACGAGTGGTTAGCACGCAGACCTCACAGCTAGGAGACCAGGGTTCAATTCCACCCTCGGCCATCTCTGTGTGGAGTTTGCATGTTCTCCCCGTGCATGCGTGGGTTTTTTCCTGGTACTCCGGTTTCCTCCCACATTCCAAAAACATGCTAGGTTAATTGGCCACTCCAAATTGTCCATAGGTATGAATGTGAGTGTGAATGGTTGTTTGTCTATATGTGCCCTGTGATTGGCTGGCAACCAGTCCAGGGTGTACCCCGCCTCTTGCCCGAAGACAGCTGGGATAGGCTCCAGCACCCCCGCGACCCTCGTGAGGAAAAAGCGGTAGAAAATGAATGAATGAATGAGGTAAAGAAGCGTGTGCAGGCAGGATGGAACGGGTGGAGAAAAATGTCTGACGTAATGATTGATAGAAGAGTTTCAGCTAAAATGAAAGGAAAGGTATACAAAACTGTAGTGAGACCAGCCATGTTGTTTGGTCTAGAGACAGGAAGCAGAACTGGAGGTAGCAGAGATGAGGATGCTGAGGTTCTCACTGGGAGTGACCAGGATGGATAGGATCAGGAAGAAGTATATCATATATACTAAATCCCACCACAAATTGTTCTATAACCATGTCAAATAATTAGTCCTACCCTAAAAGTATTTTGCAGGCCCATTTTTTCTTTTATTTGATGGACTTTTATTGGATTAGAGACATGACTCAGAAAGGTTTGTCACAACAGTCAAAGAATATTGTTGGTCATGCTGTGGTCAGACCAGCCATGTTGTTTGGACTAGAGACAGTGCCACTGAGGAAAAGACAGGAAGCAGAACTGGAGGTAGCAGAGATGAGGATGCTGAGGTTCTCATTGGGAGTGACCAGGATGGATAGGATCAGGAACGAGTACATTAGAGGGACATAGCATGTTAGAGGCCTTGGAGATAAAGTCAGAGAGGCCAGACTGAGATGGTTGGGACATGTCCAGAGGAGAGATAGTGAATATATTGGTAGAAGGATGCTGCCAGGTAGGAGGCGTAGAGGAAGACCAAAGAGGAGGTTTATGGATGTAGTGAAGGAGGACATGAGGGTAGTTGGTGTGAGAGAAACAGGGTTGGATGGAGGCAATAGATTTGCTGTAGCGACCCCTGAAGGGAAAAGCCCAAAAAGAAGGAAGAAGATTAATAAGACGGCAAGATGTGTGCGTTATTGTTCGCTAACCAAAAAAAGAATGTAAACCAAGGCTAACATTTGATGCAATTTTTTTTTGTTGAGGTTCCACTGTATAGGAAAAGTCTATACTGTAAGAGATGTCAGTGCCTTTATACTAAAACAAAATAAAACTAAAATAACGTGGGCATGAAACCATAACAATAACCAGAATAATATGGTACAGTTCGGACAAAACCTGGTCCATGACCCAAATTCTTGCATCAAAGGAGTACTACTTAATCTGGTCCCTCTTTACTTGCCATACTACAGGCGATGGAAACCTAGTACCTGGAGCAGTACAGTAGCCATTATTTGTCTTGGTACGCTCCACAAGGTTTTACAATAAAATGCCAAAACACTACATACAGGATATATAAACACAACATTGAGGGTCTTTTCATATGATCTGATGTATACACTGCAACATCCACCTCAGGCACACCAAGCTACGGGACTCCCCACACCTTCATTTCCACACCACACAAAGACAGCGCGCAGAAATGACGAAAGAAGAAGCAGCAGCTTGGGGCTAAAAAGAAAGATGAAAGGTGTGACAGAAACAACAAAAGAGCGTCGTGACAGTTGTCTGAAAGGCGGCGCGTCGCAACGTAGCGCCTGACAGCTCGCTGGTGCGTCAGGTGTTTCGGCACGTAACTCGTCCTTGAGTGTATCACGCAGAGTTCAACATCTCTGCGTCTCGTTTTTTGCATCTGCTATGTCATTTTAATGGTGCCATTAAATGACATCATCCCTCAGAATAGAGACCGCCGCGATCTTGTCCTTGACCTCTTGGGCTTCTTTGCTTTTTTATATACGCTGCGGAGGGAGCGACATCTTATAGACTGTAAATCAGTGACGCTAAGGGGGCCACCGTGTGTTTTAAGGCTCCAAAGAAAACCTCATATTAGCAAATAACCACTTCTAATACTTCATATAAACACTAGGGGAAATATACTGTATAATATCTGTTTTCTTACTACTGGCATGAAAAGGTTCATTCTTTCAGTCAGCAGATGTCATTGTGATGATCTTTTATGTACCACAACAGGGGGGTGCCAAAGATTTTGCGAATCTGAAGTATTTTTTCTCAGACTACTCCGGTTTCCGCCTACATTCCAAAAACATGCAAGTCAGGCTAATTGTGGATTCCAAATTGTCCATAGGTATGAATGTGAGTGTGAATGGTTGTTTGTCTATATGTGCCCTGTGATTGGCTGGCGACCAGTCCGCCTCTCGCCCGAAGACAGCTGGGATAGGCTCCAGCACCCCCGCGACCCTCGTGAGGAAAAGCAGTAGAAAATGAATGAATGAATGAATGAATGAAATTGTCCATAGGTATGAATGTGAGTGTGAATGGTTGTTTGTCTATATGTGCCCTGTGATTGGCTGGTGACCAGTCCAGGGTGTACCCCGCCTCTCGCCCGAAGACAGCTGGGATAGGCTCCAGCATACCCCTGCAACCCTAATGAGGATAAGTGGTAAAGTAAATGCATGAATGGAAAATGTAATGATAAAGTAAACATATAAATTTGTAATATTTTCTTGCCATATTTCTATGATGCATCGTCCTCAAAATGTATTTTCTGTGTTGGTCTTGCCTGTTCAATTTTTTTTTTTTTTACTTCTTTATTTCGTTTTCAGGCTCCAAAGAAAACCTCATATTAGCAAGTAACCAGTTCTAATACTACATATAAACACTAGGGGAAATATACTGTATAATATCTGTTTTCTTACTACTGGCATGAAAAGGTTCATTCTTTCAATCAGCAGATAAAAGTAAAACGTAAAGTAAAAAAGTTGAAAAAAAGCAAAAGTAACCTTAAATGCTTAATTTATTCCATTATGATGATCTTTTATGTACCACAGCAGGAGGGTGCCAAAGATTTTGCGAATCTGAAGTATTTTTTCTCAGAGTACTGCGAGTACTTCCGCCTACATTCCAAAAACAAGCTAACACAAGCTAACATGGATATAAAAAAACATCAAAATTGCAATTATCTTTGCCTCTGAGAAAATACACTGCAAAAAAAAATGCAGATGTTACAGATTTTAGGGTTCTTTCATTTTTTTCCGCACATAATACACACAACATCACCACATTGTTAATGTATGACGGACTCAACTTTCATGCACGTGTCTGCAGGCGAGTGGACGCTAATCCTGAGCGATGGAGACACAAAAAGATGCTTACGGATGAGACAATTCAATCTTGTAGGGAGCGCAGAGGAGGAATTCAGGTTCCCGAATCATTGCTCCGTGTAAATACGTCAGGAAAATTGTCCATAAAACGTTGATACATAAAATTGTGCCGTAAAAACAACACAAACACAAAAAAGCTGGCCATGTCAGCAGGACGAGATCCTCTTCCTCTTCATCACTTATTCACCAACACAGTGCACAAACGTTTCTTCTCAGCATTCCTGCATCCCCCCAGCAAGCTGTTTTGAAGGGCAGAAGACAATAGTGATGGTGTCAAATAGTGCTGAGAAGAGACATGAGCGGAATCGAACATGTGCACACGTCGACAGTTTTTCCACAACGGACATCTGCAAGTAATACTACAGTACTAACGCTTATTGCCAATAACACATCAAAATGAAAAGTTGGCCAAATGTTTGAGGGCGCCAGGTCGAGGGATTGACCCCCCCGGATGTTGATGGGCGTGTGACGCAGGCCTCCGTAGCGCTCCGATGGACTGAGGCGCCGCAGCTCATGTTACTCACAGAGCTGCAGAACACGCTGCCAACGTGTGAGTCAAAGCGGCGTCCTGCAAAGTGGGCTTTTCATTCTTCTTTTGACTTTGACAGATTAACGAGGCTCTTTATTTAACCCTTTATCTTGCCTTGATTAAGATATAAAAGTCATAAAGAAATCTTATTTCATATATATATATATATATATATATATATATATATATATATATATATATATATATATATATATATATATATATATATATATATATATATATATATATATATATATATATATATATATATATATATATATATATATATATATATATATATATATATATATATATATATATATATATATATATATATATATATATATATATATATATATATATATATATATATATATATATATATATATATATATATATATATATATATATATATATATATATATATGCTTGTTTGCTTGTGGGCGGTACGGTGGTCTAGGGGTTAGCGCACAGACCTCACAGCTAGGAGACCAGGGTTCAATTCCACCCTCGGGCATCTCTGTGTGGACTTTGCATGTTCTCCCCGTATATATATATATATATATATATATATATATATATATATATATATATATACACATAACAAGCTTAGAAAATTTAGAAAGCTTAGAAAACAAGCTTACAGTATCATTCGGATACTATGAACATCCAGCAGCAACACAACATTTTGGGGCTTTGTCATGAACTATAAATGTCATTTTTCATTCATTCATTCATTTTCTACCGCTTTTTCCTCACGAGGGTCGCGGGGGTGCTGGAGCCTATCCCAGCTGTCTTTCGGGCGAGAGGCGGGTTTCACCCTGGACTGGTCGCCAGCCAATCACAGGGCACATATAAACAAACAACCATTCACACTCACATTCATACCTATGGACAATTTGGAGTCGCTAATTAACCTAGCATGTTTTTGGAATGTGGGAGGAAACCGGAGTACCCGGAGAAAATCCATGCATGCACGGGGAGAACATGCAAAGTCCACACAGAGATGCCCGAGGGTGGAATTGAACCCTGGTCTCCTAGCTGTGAGGTCTGTGCGCTAACCCCTAGACCACCGTACCGCCCACAAGCAAACATGAGAATACAACATTGTAACATTTATTTTGCATTATTTAGCACTTATGGATCAGAAAAGTGGAAAAAACATTATAGGTCCTCTTTAACTCTCTTGTGTTAGGGTCGGCATCGACCCGTTTTACATTTTAATGCATAAAAAGAATCACATAACATTTGTTTATTGCATCAAGGCTTTTTGACTTTGTCAGGAAACTCTATTTCAACAAAATAAAACAAAAAAATATATATGTTTTTACTACATTTTAAAATGGTCTGGTTGAAATTATAACCACTGTATTACTGTATTGTTAGGGTCGGTTTGGACCCGCTTATAATAATATGACTATAAAGCAATATTTTGAGCCAAAACTGAAATCATAAGAGTACAATTAGCCAACACAATGACAACCAGCTCCTCTTCTCATCATGTATACTTCAAGGGATTCTCATTTTGACCGCTTTTCCAGTATACCAGTATATCCAGTATAAAAATGTCCAGACATGTGAGGTGAATTCACTCATTTGATTGGCTGATTTCACATTTACAATTTGGATCAGAAAAAGAATGGCAAGAAGTACAGTGAACCAAGATCTGGACCTGTTCTGCTTTTTCATTTCACTTTATACTAAAGTTCTGTTGCTGAAAACTAACTTTTTTTTTTTTTTTTTACCTTTTCTTGACATTAATATATATTGAGTCAAAATTGACCCGAACACCATAGATCAGGGGTCTCAAACTCAATTTACCTGGAGCTAGGGTCTGGGCAAGGCTGGGCCGTATCAGGTTTTCCAAAAAAAAAAAAGAAAAAAAAACGCATTTATTAAAAACAGAAAAATATACAAACTTTTTCAGTGCTTTGGTTCCGATTTTCTACAATAAAAGCTCTGATAAAACATTCCACTGTTCTCAAATATCTTACTTTTTATTTTTCTGCACAAAATAAGATGAAAAATAAATAAATAAAAAATAAATAACAATAAATAAATAACAAATCAAGAATAAAGAAAATCAATCAATCAGTAATAAATAAATATAATAATAATAATAAAACGGCAAATAATAAAAACTTAAGAAACCACATATAGTTGGTGTGTAGACAAATTCTTTTTTTTCAGATTAAAATGAACAAAGCATTATTAGAGCCCTGTAGACATGACAAAACACGACTATAGTCACATTTATACTCTTTTTATTTACCACATATTGCGCAACTGCAGGGTCTTGAGACACATGCTAACTCGCAAACTAGAGAGCTAGCAACCTAAACGGTAGCCTTCTAGTTATTTCCTTTAAACTTAAATAGCCAAAAACTTACCACTTCCACACGGATAGGGAGGATAACTATTAACAGTTATTTAACCTTTAACATGAACATTAATCAAACGTAATAATTTTTTCTGGGTACATGATACCATACAGCATCCATATCAAACTTGCGCGGGCCGCACTAACATTAAACTTTCATATCAAGGCGGGGGCCTCAAACTAGTGTCAGGCCGCATGTTTGAGACCACTGTATTTTATAGCTGATTTAATACATGGGTCAAAACTGACCCGGTAACATAGGAGATGATACCAGAAAGCTAACACAAGAGGAAGGTTAAGCAAATTTGGTAATCATCTCAGGGACACTTTAACATAAAGGATTGCATTAATTGATATTAAATGTGATAATAATAAATGTGGGGTGAAGAATGTCATTTTCAATGGTACATTTTTTGATCTCGAGGACCACATGTAGCATTTTGTGTGTAGCTTAGCTGAAACAGATATCTGTAAAATGTTCTCCAAATTAATGAACCCATATTCTTTGAAAAGACAAACACGGCGCATCCATCGTTTGAACTCCAAAATATTATATATATATATTTCACTGGACCTGACCTGCCTTTTTTTTCTAACATGCTTTTTCTTCAGTTTTATATTTTCATTTAGCCACTAGCACCTTTTTGATTTACGGCCAATTCAACCAGTATTGACGCTTCAATAGAAAAAGGAACATTTGGCCATTTCTCTTATGGAGCACATGAGCTATTGTATGTGCTGCAGTATTACAGGATGTATTGTTTTAGTGGGGGAGAACTACACGCTAATATTTCTCTGTGCTTACACAGTTATCATGTAGGGAAAGAAAATATCCACAACTACATTGACAGTGTTGAACAGTATTTAAGAAAAATACATAAAGGTATATAAAGTATAGAGTATTTTTTCAAAGAAATGCATCATGATTTTCAGTAACAATTGACCAATTTGTGTAAAAAGAAGTTAACCACTGTTGACAAGGTGCGATGGGCTTGTCAAGTTCCATTTCCTATTCTATGGTTATCATCACACTTCTCCCCCTTTACGTATCCTTCTGTGGTGGAAAAGCCAAAATTAAAGGCAGACATTTTCCATTTTGAAACACATTTTCCCAAATGTTTTTGACAAAAAAAAGCATACAAGTTTAATGTCTCATGCTATGGTTATCATCACACTTCTCCCCCTTTACGTATCCTTTTGTGGTGGAAAAGCCAAAGGTAAAGGCAGAAATGTTGCATTTTGAGACACATTTCCTAAATGTTTTTGACAAAAAAAAGTTTAAAGTGTCTCATGCTATGGTTATCATCACACTTCTCCCCCTTTACGTATCCTTCTGTGGTGGAAAAGCCAAAATTAAAGGCAGACATTTTGCATTTTGAGACACATTTTCCCAAATGTTTTTGACAAAAAAAGTTGAATGTCTCATGCTATGGTTATCATCACACTTCTCCCCCTTTACGTATCCTTCTGTGGTGGATAAGCCAAAGGTAAAGACAGACATTTAGCATTTTGAGACACATGACACAAAAAAAGTTAAATGTCTCATGCTATGGTTATCATCACACTTCTCCCTTTTGTCATCACTGGTCACCTTGTGTGGTGGCATCATAAAAAGCCAAATAAAACGCAGAATTTTGCATGTTGAGACACATTTCAAGGATCTCGGGGTCTTGCTCACAAGTGAGGGAAGGTTGGAGCGTGAGGTCGATAGACAGATCAGTGCAGCGTCTGCAGTAATGCAGTCCGTCATGGTAAAAAGAGAGCCGAGCCGGAAGGCAAAGCTCTCAATATGCCGGTCGATCTATTGTATGTTCCCACCCTCACCTATGGTCATTAGCTTTGGGACGTGACCGATACAAGCTGAAATGAGTTTCCACCATAGGATGGCTGGATTCACCCTAAGAGATGATGAGGAGCTTGGACATCTTGGAGGAGCTTCTTCACATCTAGTGGAGCCACTTGAGGTGGCTCGAGAATCTAGTCCGGATGTCCCCCAGACACCTCCCTGGTGAGGTGTTCCAGGCATGCCCACCGAGGTGAAGACCCCAGGGAAGACCGAGGACACTCTGGAGGCATTACGTCTCACAGCTGGCCTTGAAACACCTTGGTGTCGTCCTGGTGTAGCTGAGGGGGGGCAGCGAAGTCTGGGCTTCCCTACTGAGACTGCTGCCTCCACGACCCGGGCCCGGATAGCGGAGGAAAATGGATGGATGGAGACGCTTTGTCCAAAATGTTTTGACTACATGTAGCTCCTGTTATGTTCCGTTTCCAGTTCTATGATTACCATCTCAATTTTCCCCTTTAATTACAGCGGAGGTAACTCCAAAAAAGCCAAATAAAAAGCAAAATAGTATACATAATATACAGTAAAGGTATGGTATTTGGTTCTATGGCTGTAATCACACATTTTCCCTTTGTCATCATTGATTGCCTTCTGTTGTGGCTTAAATACGCCAACTAAAAATAAAAAGAACACTTCTGTAACGGCGTCCATAAAAGCCAAATAAAAAGCAAAATAGTATACATAATATACTGTAAAGGTATGGTATTCGGTTCTATGGTTGTAATCACACATTCTCCGTTTGTCATCATTGATTGCCTTCTGTTGTGGCTTAAAAAAAACAACTAAAAATAAGAAAAACACTTCTGCAACGGTGTCCATAAAAGCCAAATAAAAAGCAAAATAGTATACATAATATACAGTAAAGGTATGGTATTCGGTTCTATGTCTGTAATCACACATTTTCCCTTTGTCATCATTGATCGCCTTCTGTTGTGGCTTAAAAAAAAGCCAACTAAAAATAAAAAGAACACTTCTGTAACTGTGTCCATAAAAGCCAAATAAAAAGCAAAATAGTATACATAATATACTGTAAAGGTATGGTATTCGGTTCTATGGTTGTAATCACACATTTTCTGTAACTGCGTCCATAAAAGCCAAATAAAAAAGCAAAACATCTCATTGAGTTAGTCCTTGCATACACCTCGCATGTATGGTTCTATGGTTATCATCTCAATTTCCTCTTTGCTTTCTGTGGTGGTAACTCCAAAAAGCCAAATAAAAAGCAAAACAGCACTCCCGGGGTTTGTGCTTATAAATGCAGGCATTTTGTATTTTGAGACACATTTTCCCCCAAAGTTTTTAGCAAAATATGTATCACGTGGAATGGTTGTTTGTCTATATGTGCCCTGTGATTGGCTGGCCACCAGTCCAGGGTGTACCCCGCCTCTCGCCAAAAGACAGCTGGGATAGGCTCCAGCACCCCTCGTGACCCTTGTGAGGAAAAGCGGTGGAAAATGAATGAATGAATGAATGAATGAATGTATCACGTGATAGAGCTTGTTTCATTTCCTGTTCTATGGTTATCATCACTTTTCCTCACTTTTTACCCATATTTCTGTAATGGAATCGCAAAAAGGAATATAAAATAAACTGCAAAAGTCTTTGACAAAATGTATCATGTTAGTGTACAAGTTCCGTTTCCGATTCTTAGATTTGTCATCCTTGGTCATCCTCTGTGGTGACATCATAAAAAGCCAAATAAAATGCAATACAACAAATCAGTCCTTTAAAAATGAAGACATATTTCATTTTGAGACACATTTTATCAAATGTTTTGGGCAAAATGCATCCCTGTACAAGATAGACAGGAAGTAGGCGCCTGTTCTCCTTTAGCTGCCAGCTTCTGGTTGACCTTGAAGAGATCGAAGTGGAGGTGGTACATCTGAGCTGAGTGACTGTGTGTGTGTGTGGAGGCTCATAAATAAGAATGAAGAACGGCCCCCGGGGGATCTGTGGCAGGGTAAGGGTGGGCAGCAGGGGTCATCACGTAACACCCTCCAGTGCACGAAGCCACGACACAAGACAGACCTCACTCACCGGAGTCGAGATTAATTCCTGTTTTCGTATTAGCACCCCTTCCGGTAATTTTCACGCACATGTCTGCGCCCCCCAGCCCAGATCCCGTTTTTGCACATCCAAGAAAATCTCACAGATAACAGAAGTAATACATTCATTATCTTTTTATTATTGTCTTCTAAGCCAGTGATTTCCAACCACTGTGCCGCGGCACACTAGTGTACCTTGAGAAACCGTCAGGTGTGCCGTGAGGAATTATCCAATATCTCTTTTTATAGTTAACATTTATTAATCATCATTTACAAATATTATGTCAATATCCATGAATATATGGACCCAAATATTCCAATTGCATTTGGTATATTTGCTCAAACGGAAAGAATTGAACAGGGATGGAATATTCCTTTTTCCCAAATCCAATTCAGGTATCTTGTACCCGCTCAAACGGAAAGTTGTCAGGGTGCCTTCTTCTTCGTGGTGTTTTTCTTCTTCTGTTGTTTATTGGCGGTTGGCAAGCAGCTTTCGTGTGCATTAGCGCCATCTGTGGAACAGAATCTAAACCCTTCTATACTTTATTCACAAGTCCAGTTTTATTAAAAAAGAAAATATATATCTATATAAAACATGTCCTGAGTTTAATTATAAAATATTAGCAAGATTGAATTTGATCTTTTCCTGTTTAAATTTATCCCGGGTGCGTTCTTTCAGCGCATGCTCAGATATGACGTAACACGCAGATCCAGACGTTCTTCACTTTTAAAAATGGAGGCCAGCAATCGGCACTGGACTAAGCAAAGTTTGTTTTTGATTCAAACTAAATTTCAAGACTGGACAGATGAAAAACTGAAAATACGGATTATTATTCCAACAAGTGAAAGAAAAACTCGGGGAAGCCGGTATCACGTGATGTTGATGTTTACGTTTTACTGGGCATGCCCCATTGACTATTCTGGTTGATTTTCACGGTGCATGTAGACAAGAGATTGGAATATTCCTTTCCATGGATACCATTGTTTGGAAAGAGAAAACTGGTCATGTAAAAACGTGGCTACTGTGGAGTGTCTGTGGTGTAAAGACTGGCAGAGCAATGTAATATTGGTAATATTGGCCATATTGGTAATTGTAATATTGTGGCAACACCTACCTTGTTCCTCCGATAGACTTATTGATGCACGTGTGAGGTCGTGGTGACATTTTGTAACATTTTCGATTTCGTGTGCCACAAGATTTTTCCAATGTAAAAAAATGTGCCGTGGCTCAAAAAAGGTTGAAAAACACTATTCTAAGCCACATGCTAGCCTGTGTGAAGACATGCTTGTCTCATTACTCTGCACTCTCCCACTTGGTATTGATAAGGATGCTTGAAAAATGACCCTCACTGAAGACACTCGGGCAAAACACACACAAAAAAAAGGTCCATAAAGTCATCCGGTAATCTATACGGAGCGTTAATGGCACTTAACGCCTGTCATACGCTGCACCTTGCTAGTATATCAACCAACGCTTACCCTAGAAAGTGTTTTTTTTAATGGCAGGTAACAAAATAGGATAAACAGTGATGCTGTGCAGCTCTATGCTACTGTAAACTGCAACCATAGTAGTTTTTTTAACAGCTCTTGTATTGAATGTTGTTACAGTATAGTTTGGATGTGTACCCAACGCATGGATGACATAGAGTGAAGTTTCTCTTCAAATCTGTTGCCAATTTTAGGAGTCCAGATATGATATAATGCAACCTTAAACAAATTTCAAAATTATTGTAGTATATTGTAGTGCTTTTGTGTTTATTCATTCATTCATTCATTTTCTAACGCTTATCCTCACGAGGGTTGGAGCCTATCCCAGCTGTCTTCGGGCGAGAGGCGGGGTACACCCTGGACTGGTGGCCAGCCAATCACAGGGCACATATAGACAAACAACCATTCACACTCACATTCATACCTATGGACAATTTGGAGTCGCCTTAATTAATTAATTAACCTAGCATGTTTTCTCCATGCATGCACGGGGAGAACATGCTAACAGAGGGTGGAATTGAACCCTGGCTGTGAGGTCTCTGCGCTAACCACTAGGCCGCCGTGCCACCGCTTTTGTGTTTACACATTTGAAAATACTAGAAGAGCCGCACGGTGCCTGAGGGGTTGCATGTTGGCCACACAATCAGGACATCGAGAAGACCTGGGTTCGAATCTCCACTTGGCATTTCTGTGTGGAGTTTGCATGTTCCTCCCGGTACTCCGGTTTCCTCCCACATTCCAAAAACATGCTAGGTTAATTGGCGACTCAAAAATTGTCCATAGGTATGAATGTGAGTGTGAATGGTTGTTTGTCTATATGTGCCCTGTGATTGGCTGGCCACCAGTCCAGGGTGTACCCCGCCTCTCGCCCAAAGACAGCTGGGATAGGCTCCAGCCTACCGCGACCCTTGTGAGGATAAATGGTATAGTACAGGGATGGATGGAAAATACTGGATGAATGACATTTTTATTCAGTTGGCTTCTTCCTTTTATAATGTCAGATTAACATCTACATCAACAAAAGTAATGTACTTGAATCGTATCATTTGTAAGCTGTACCCAGTTGTTCTGTTTTAAAAAAAAATAGTTTTAACTCGTATATCTTGGTGTGCATGGAAGTGTTTACCACAAAGAGATTGCTTTATTATAGAGAATTACTTCTACTTGTGATAAATTGTGATTAATTATAGGTTAACTATGGAAAGAGAGTGATTAATCACAATAAACTATTAATTCATGTATAATTTTATATTTTTTATATATTTAAAAATGTATTTTTTCTTCAAAATGTTTTTTTTTGGTAAATATTCACCTATTTCAAAGACAGTTGTGTATTCAGTGGTAATATTGGAAGAAAATTTGTTATTTTACAAGTACCACAAAAGAAAAAAATTGTGTTAATAAAAAGTTTATGACTAAAATGAAAATATGGCTGAGGTTTTTTATTTTAATATTACAATAAAAACATCTTCACGTTTGTAATATTACAAGAAAAAAGCTGTAGTTTCATATATTATATATGATTGTTATTATATATTATTATATATATATATATTATATTATATATTATTATATATTACATATAATTAGAATTTTAAAATAAAAATAACCTTTTCGGTTTTTGAAAAATATTTTCATTATATCATATCACAATATGAGAAAGTCATAATGTTACAACATAATCATTATCGAGAGTTTTTTTTAATTGTAGTATTTTGAAAAATGTACTACTATTACTCAAACAAAACTGCAACATTACAAGAAAAAAAAGGTAATATGAGAAAATAATGTCACAATCACACACTTTTAATATCCTAAGGAAAATCTTTAATTTTATGACAGAAAATGCAGTCATCATTTTTTTTTAAAAGTGAATGTAAAATTCCCAGAGACTGTTTTAAATTTCCACTCGCCTAAATAGAAACTACTTAATTGTTAAAGTCTTTTTTTCTTGTGCCGCTTTATTATTTACTGCTCTCCACTGCAGGTGTTCTATATCCTTAGGAGGGAAAACATTGCCAAAAAAACACCCCGTCTGGCTGTGGATGTGCTCAAAGTGAGAGAAAAGATACAGATTTTTTTTTTTTTTAAAGCGGAGTTGGATGTGTGAATTAATGATAAGGCATCGTGGAGATGATTCAATCTGATCCCCCCCACTCAAACCCATTAGAACCTCGGCCAGAAAGCGATGCGATGGTGCATATTAATTGCTGCTTCCACATAAAAATGGAAACTTTGTGCTGATGCGTGTACGTCGGCTGGCTTTATCTTGCTGCGCTCTGGCAACACTTTGTGTCATCGCCTTTAGTCACTGTCTCTTAGGTTTTTTTTTTTTTTTCCCTCTTTTGGAGAAGATAGCTACAACAGCATGAAAGTGCTCCATGGAGTCGAGCTGTTGTTGGAGCACTTCAAAATAAAATACCAAACTTTCTGCGCCCTCCTCTTTCCTTGCCACTAAGTTCGGTAATCTTTACTGCGTCACATCTAATACCTTAACTCTGAGGAAGTTTGGATGGAGGAAGCAAAACCTGAAATCCTCTTTAGGAACATTTTTTAAACAGCAGCGTGTCCCAGAACATTCTGCGGAGTCGCACACCTTTTCATTCCCAACCGCCACTGCAGTGCAGTAAAGAGGGTTATATTGGTCTATATGGCGCCTACAGAAATAGCACCACCATATGAGAGCTGAAACCAGTAGGGTTGCGACTCTCGATTCCCCGATCTGATCTCCTCCCTGAAAAATACCTTGACCCTCCCTCACCTGTGGGACTGGGGTTTACACTTTGTGCTGTGTAGGAGTCATAAATCAAACGGTATTGTTATTGATGATGTGTGCAGGGCTGCTGGATGCTGCTTACCTGTATCCTGCTTTCTTTTCCGCACTCTGGACTTGTCATGGCATATGGTCCATCATGAGTAATGCATTTCATCAGTCCAGAAAACCTTGGAAAATTGTTTGTCAATGGTTGTGTCAAAATGCTTTAGAAGAACATACATGTTAGCATGTTGTACATGCTAGCATACATGTAATACAGATACCAATGCTCAGTGACTAGTTGCATTTTATGCTCCTTAACCATTCATTCATTCATTTTCTACTGCTTTTCCTCACAAGGGTCGCGGGGGTGCTGGAGCCTATCCCAGCTGTTTCAGTCCAATTTGGAGTGGCCAATTAACCTAGCATGTTTTTGGAATGTGGGAGGAAACCGGAGTACCCGGAGAAAACCCACGCATGCACGGGGAGAACATGCAAACTCCACACAGAGATGGCCCAGGGTGGAATTGAACTTGGGTCTCCTAGCTGTGAAGCCTGTGTGCTAACCACCCGGCCGCTGTGCTGCCCTGGTTCAGTATATTTTTCATCAAAATAGTAGTCATGCCAACATGTTGTGTTGCTGCTGGATGTTCACAGTATCCGAGTGATACTGTCGTGGGGGTGCTGGAGCCTATCCCAGCTGTCTTCGGGCGAGAGGCGAGGTACACCCTGGACTGGTGGCCAGCCAATCACAGGGCACATATAGACAAACAACCATTCACACTCACATTCATACCTATGGACAATTTGGAGTCGCTAATTAACCCAGCATGTTTTTGGAATGTGTGAGGAAACCGGAGTGCCCGGAGAAAACCCACGAGGGTGGAATTGAACTGTGGTCTCCTCGCTGTGAGGTCTGCGCGCTAGCCACTCGAACACCGTGCCGCCCGCTCCTTAACCAATCTTGCTCAATTTTTACACACATGTATCCTGTCCGTCACCTTGAAGTTACAGTTTGTTTTTGTAGGACACGTAAGGCTCTGTTATTGCACGTCAACCCAAACTATATGGTAAATAACAGCGCCACCATGTGGTGTATTTGTCAGAATAATAGCAGCAAACACGACACAGAAGTGGGGAATGTTTTGGCAAATAATCATACTTTTGTTTGTAGTGCTTCAGGAGTAGAAGAATATTTACCATCAAGAGTAAATTATTTCTTTGGTCCCCCCCCAAAAAAACTGCTTTCAGTTATTTTCTGGCCAATCGGAACGGCTCAAAGACCACCACCTGCAAAAGCCTAATTGTTATTGTCTGGCTAATTGCCTATGCATCCCACCAGTTGTTAAATTGAATGGCAATGCTTCCTAACTGGACATGTTGACATCTTGTAAGTGTGATTGACGTGGAGTTGCACTGTTAATTACTGTATGTGTCCCCTTGGTTACATTGCATCATTTACCCAGGGATGGTTTGACCTTCTACGCCAGGGGTGCTCACACTTTTTCAGCATGCGAGCTACTTTTAAAATGACCGAGTCAAAATGATCTACCCACTACAAAAATGCAAAACATCTATTTATTTTCAAATGTATTGAGGATTATTTGTACGTACAATGTATGTTGATGTACCTTACATAACCAAATGAGCCAATATTGCAAAACACACATAATTAACTATTAACATTTTTTGTAATTACCTGAGTTTACTTTGATGACTTGCACTGAATTGAACCAGCCAGGGATGCATAGTCCGGACAGTAGCTGCTGATAGCCAGCCTCAAGCACACTTCCAAATGTTTATCAGTCATGGATAATATCCGTATCATAATATCCGTATAATATTCCATATCCGTATGGAAGTGATATGTTTTTGCCTTTTTACTTGGTCCAGCTCCTTCACTCATTTTAGTGACCATAAACTTTAGCGAGGGCTTAAAATCTGACGCAATTCGCCGACTAGCTTAGCACTTTGCATCGTTGTTTACGCATGAGCGGTGACCTAAAGGTCAAAATTCAGTTGTCATCTGACTGGTTGTCCTGTATGTCAATCAAGTAACGGGGATGGATGATAGGCTGACATCGTAAGTTCTGCTGCACTTAGAGACGTTGTTTGATTTGATTGGTCGCCCGAAGGGCAACATTCAGTTGTCATCTGAATGGCTGCCCTGTATATCAATCAAGTGACGGCATTGATGCTAGGATGATATTTTTTTAATGTCACGCAGCGATCGACCAGCGATCGACCAGTACCACCTCCGCGATCGACCGGTAGATCGCGATCGACTTAATGAGCACCCCTGTTCTACGCAAACACAAGCATACGAACCGAAGAAAAACATAGTTAGGTTTGGTTGGTGGGGGGGGGGGGGGGGGGGGGGGGGGCTATGCATTCGTAGTGTTTTGGCCAAGAGGAGAGGAATGTAGAATACCATGTTCAAGCCCCTGAAATTAGCAAGTTAGCCCCCCTTGAACACTACAATGACCAAAGACATGGACCACTGTTAAAATGACAAAAATGTGTGTATGTTCCAAAAGTATATTTTAATATTTTAGAGGCATTTGGTGAAATCTAAGATGTTAAATGGTAACAGAATATAAAAATACGCTAATAAGGGCTTTTTGGTTTGGAGTATAGTGATCCCTTGTTTGCCCTGTGATTGGCTGGCGACCAGTCCAGGGTGCACCCCGCCTCTCGCCCAAAGACAGCTGGGATAGGCTCCAGCACCCCTGTGACCTTCGTGAGGAAAAGCGGTAGAAAATGAATGAATGAATGAATGATCCCTTGTTTTGAATTCCAGACCCAACCATAATAAGCGAATTTATGCAGAGCAGGATTCCTTATTTATGTGTGGAATATTTTTGTAGTTCCTCATAGCTTCCAATGTTAATGCCGTTAATGCCGTGACAAGGAGATCCCACCTGAGATCTTTTCCACATGGCACAATGGAGGGGGCGACATGATGTGCTGGGGTGCTTTTTCTTTAAATGCAACAATGGAGCTGCATGTTGCACAGGGGCGTCAAACGGAAGATGGCTATGTGTAAATTTTGCAAGTAACAATTTATCACTGTCTTAACTTTCATTTTGTGAAAGTCACAGAGCAAAATCGCTTGTCTGTGTAGCATTATAGAGTGTGCATACAGGGAGTGGGGTTGCTAATAGTCATTTCCCACCACAATCAGTGGCTCTACCAGAGTTACACTGGCAGTCCAGGCCACTGTGGACATCCCTCAGGCCTAACTGTTCTTTACTGTGCAGCGTTATGACAAATAACAATTTGCACTGGAAAATATTGTTTTTTTGGGGGGGGGGGTCAAGTTTAATCTAGAGTACCAAACCACAAGTATGAAAGTATGAACACAGCCTAAGCAAACACGA
Organism: Doryrhamphus excisus; assembly: GCF_030265055.1. NCBI lineage: Eukaryota > Metazoa > Chordata > Actinopteri > Syngnathiformes > Syngnathidae > Doryrhamphus > Doryrhamphus excisus. The sequence goes on from NC_080478.1 coordinate 6,920,108, forward strand.
GGTGACTGTCCAATGCTAATGACTTACTGATCTCCGCTGTGTAATACAAGACCTGCAAGTATCAGCAACTTTTTTTTTTTTAATGGAACTCCCCCGCCACCATCTCCTTCTCAATGGGGCGTCACAGCAGATATCTCATGTCAACTAGCAGATGTAAGCAATCCTTCCAGTCCCGTTGTGCACTAATATAACCTCTATAACGAGAAAGCCGACATCAGCAGGAAAGGGAAAATGTAAGGACAGAATCCTCAACATTGTCATTGGTATCGGCTTCACCAGGGTTTGAACTGCACATGAGTACAAACATCCTCATTAGGGCTTGATACGAGAATGACTTCTTAAACACAGCCTCGGGTTAAAGTGGAATAAGTTGTCTCAAAGACAGCAGCTTCATCCTCTGGCAGCTTCACTCGCCTGTCGGTGTCTTTATTGAAATACAGTCTAAAGTCCAATGAACACGCACAGGAAAATATACACTCACACAATCACACACAGTCTTGCAGTTTGGATCTCAGTTCAGCAGGCATCAATTGATTAAATGTGGCTATTTATGTAAGCTGAACGTATGTTTTGGACGTTTAATGGTGAGTAACTTCTTTTTACATTTGTGCAACAATGTTGCAAAATATTGCAAACAAACCCTGAATACAATATGTACTACCGGTCAAAACTTTTAGAATACTATGATTTCCCTGAAGGAAAAAAAAGTACTCTCTGTCTGCACACTCTACAGTCCCTGACAAAAGTCTTGTCGCTTATCCAAGTTGTAGCAACAACAAATAATAACTTGCCTTGTAGTTGCTCAATTGGAATCAGAAATGACTCATATGAAAGGCAAAGCCCTCTAGATTATGCTTTTTATATCAAAATAAAGTTTTGTACCATTCATTGAGTTTTATCATTTAATTAGGACATAAAGGTCAGATTTTGCTTGGACAAAAGTCTTGTCGCATACAAAAAAATGTAGAAATAATACATATACTTAATGTTGAATACACAAATATGCTACAATAACATCAGAACATAAAGTCATTGTACCTTGGAAAAAAGAATTAATATTGTGTATGGCTTCCATGAGCTTGGAGGACTGCATCCATACGTCTTGGCAATGACTCAAATAACTTATTGATGAAGTCATCTGGAATGGCCAAGAAAGCAGTCTTGCAGGACTCCCAGAGTTCATCAGGATCTTCCAAGCCTCCTCCTTCATCTTACCCCAGACATGCTCAATAATGTTCATGTCTGGCGACTGGGCTGGCCAATCCTGGAGCACCTTGACCTTCTTGGCTTTCAGGAACTTGGATGTGGAGGCTGAAGTATGAGAAGGAGCGCCATCCTGCTGCAGAATTTGCCCTTTCTTGTGGTTTGGAATGTAATGGGCAGCGAGAATTTCTTGATATTTCAGGCTGGACTTTTGTCCAAGCAAAATCTGACCTTTATGTCCTAATTAAATGATAAAACTCAATGAATGGTACAAAACGTTATTTTGATATAAAAAGCATAATCTAGAGGGCTTTGCCTTTCATATAAGTCATTTCTGATTTCTGAAACAGCTATGAGCAACCCCGCTCTCTGTATGCACACTCTATACTGCTACACAGCCAAGTGCTTTTGCTACATGACTTACACAAAATAAACACAGTTAGGACACTGATAAATTGTTACTTACTGCATGCTCTTATGACTCTTCCACACGATCAAGTAACGTTGCAAAGGTGTCGGGCTTCAGAAAGTTTGTTGGCTAGCTGCATAGTGGCCCATTTTCATCCAAGAATTTGTTTAGAACTCTAATTTAAACCATGCAAACTTTTATGACTCTTCCTCTGAAAAGAATCAGAATCGAGAATCGTTAGAAACCGGAATTGAAACCAGGAATCAGAATCAGGATCAATCAAATTCAATGCCCAACTTTACTGACAAACGACTTCTTCCAGAGGAACAAGCTCATTTTTTGGGCCCATCCTTCTTGTTCCCCTGATCTAAATCCAATTGAAAACATTTGGGGATGGATGGCAAGGGAAGTTTACAAAAATGGACGTCAGTTCCACACAGTGGATGCCCGACATGAAGCCGTCTTCACCACCCGCAAGGACATTCCCACTAGCCATGTTTTGGATGTTTAATGGCCTGTAACTTCTTTTTACATTTGCACAACAATGTTGCAAAATATTGCAAACAAACCCTAAATACAATATGTACTACCAGTCAAAACTTTTAGAATACTACGATTTCTCTGGAGGGAAAAAAAGTACTTGTGTTAAAAAAAAAAAAAAAACTCAACAAATTTTGGTGGGAATAAGCAACCCGGCTCTCTGTATGCACACTCTATACTGCTACACAGCCAAGTGCTTTTGCTACATTCATTCATTCATTCATTTTCTACCACTTATCCTCACGAGGGTCGCAGGGGTGCTGGAGCCTATCCCAGCTGTCTTCGGGTGAGAGGCGGGGTACACCCTGGACTGGTGGCCAGCCAATCACAGGGCACATATAGACAAACAACCATTCACACTCACATTCATACCTATGGACAATTTGGAGTCGCCAATTAACCTAGCATGTTTTTGGAATGTGGGAGGAAACCGGAGTACCCGGAGAAAACCCACGCATGCACGGGGAGAACATGCAAACTCCACACAGAGATGGCCGAGGGTGGGATTGAACTCGGGTCTCCTAGCTGTGAGGTCTGCGCGCTAACCACTCGACGGCCGTGCAGCCCCTTTTGCTACATGACTTACACAACATAAACACAGTTAGGACACTGATAAATTGTTACTTACTGCGTGCTCTTCTGACTCTTCCACACAATCAAGTAACGTTGGAAAGGTGTCGGGCTTCAGAAAGTTTGTTAGCTAGCTGCCAATAGTAGCCCATTTTAACGAAACAGTCCAATTTGAAATGTAGTTGACAGACTAAAATGCATTTCTTTTGCTAGTAGGGAAGCGGTCAAAAATGGATGACGGCACGGATACAAAATACTTTGTTCTTTCGTTTGGTATGCAGTTTTTAACAATATGATGTATTGATCCAAGGATATATGAAAAAGTATGAAAAGTGTGACAATATGCCCCGGTTTTTATATTATTATAATTGAAAAGCTCATTTTAAGCACCTGCTTGGCTAAACATCTCCTTATGAAGGAGGAAAAAGTGGGATGAAATGCATAAGGAGAGGCTTTTAATTGGATTAAATGCATTGAATATGTGAATAGGAGAAGGTTACGTAAATGATCTATCATACATGGTGAAAAATGTTGTTGTGTCCAAATGACAAAAACGTCCCAAGTAAACAACAATGCAGGGAAATGTGCAGGCGTACTTTTGGATGACAACACCATCTTTCATCTTGACTGCGCATCCTCTCATGTGACATATTTCCCTTCCTTTCTATATGTTTGATGTCCGTAATCTGCCTTTTTGGATTGAAGCCTAAAAGACGTGGGTGGAAGAAGAAGAAAGACCAAAAAGAAGACAAGGTGTGTTTGGCTGGTGAGATTCTTTAATCCATACTTGTGACAGCATAAATTGGCAAGGATTGAGGAAATGGGGATTTGGATTCTTGGAGAATGTCACATGGGGTATTTAAAAAAAAAAAAAAAGTCGAACTAAAATAAGTATGTGGAGGATTAAAAAAAAAACATTGTAAGTGTGGTTTGGATAGTTTTCACAGAGTGAGACTTCACTTTAATGAATGAACAGCTTGCAGGGATCATTTATAGTTGTCTCATTCAGCAAGGATATTCAAAAAATATCGTTCACAGGTGAGCGCCTCCCATTTGACCTTTTTGGTAGCGTACAGAAATGGTTCACTTTTGTAGCTGCAGGCTAGTTTCTGCATGACAACTCATTAACATTCACTTCTACAGCCGAGACATTTATAAAGAGGAAGGTTTAAGAAATGCAGGAAGCTCCAACAGTTCACTTAGAAACACCACTACATTCTAATTGGGGGAAAAATACATCTTTTTATAACAAGATCATGATAATGTATCTTAATACTATGATATTATGGCAAAATATAGCTTTTCCTGCCATGTTTGGAATGCATGGAAAGCACATCGAACTATTTATTTAAATAATGTATTTTCCTGAATATACAATTAAAAAAAGACAGACCTCTTCCCAAGCAAGTCAGAGCATTTCTTCCTGTCACTTGCACACACACCAGTGTCTCACAGGTTGAGTTGTGAAGCTGATTTGAAGATATATGACTTATGGTACATATTATGTATATATATATATATATATATATATATATATATATATATATATATATATATATATATATATATATATATATATATATATATATATATATATATATATATATATATATATATATATATATATTGATATGAAAACATCTATGTCTTTGAAAATCAGGGCTTGTCAATATGGTTGTGACCATACAATAAAAGAAACAAATGTGCTGTACAGACGGTTTTATTGCAGGAATTGCTTATTTTTGTCTGCCGTGTTAGGCGTGTGTACATAATAATAATAATAATAATAATAATAATAATAATAATAATAATAATAATAATAATAATAATAATAATCATAATCATAATCATAATCATAATCATAATCATAATTGTTTTTATTATTCTCATTATTATTAGTATACGTATAATAATATTATTATTATGTTAGAATAATATAATAATAATTATTATTTCTATTAATATTCTTATTAATTTGGTATTAGTCTAATCAATTATTTTCCATCATAATTATCTAACAATAATAATAATAATATTAAGATTAATAATAGTACTACTACTAATAATAATAACTACAATAATGATAAATATGAAAAATAAAGAAATTATTCAACAATTAAAATAATAATAATAATAATTGTTATTATTATTATCATTAGTATTATTATATAATATTATTATTATTATGGTAGAATAATATAATAATAATTATTATTAATATTATTAATTTGGTATTAGTCTCATCAATAATTTGTCATCATAATTATGTAACAATAATGATTATAATATTAAGATTAATAATAGTACTACTACGAATAATAATAATAATAATAAATATGAAAAATAAATAAATGATCCAATAATTAAAATAATGATAATAATAATAATAATAAAAAATAATAATAATCATAATATTTTTTATTATTCTCATTATTATTATTATATAATAATATTATTATGTTAGAATAATATAACAATATTAATAATAATTATTAGTATTATTATTAATTTGATATTAGTCTCCTCATTTATTTTTCATCATAATTATCTAACAATAATAATATTAGTATTATTAATAATACTAGTAATACTACTAATAATGATAATAATAATAAATATGAAACATAAATAAATGATCAAATAATAAAAAATAATAAACCATAATATAAATAATAATAATAATAATAATTGTTAGTATTAGTATTATTGCACATAAAAATAACTGAAAAATAAAAATTGAAAACAAAATAAAAATGACAACAAAAATAAAAATTGACAACAACAACAATAATAATGATAATAATAATACATAAATGTATACATACATACACATACACGTGTGTATGCTCAAGCCTATCTCAGCTAACTTCAGGGGGTGGGGTCCACCCAGGACAGGTCCATCCATCCATCCATTTGCTGCTTATCCTCCCCAGACAGGTCACAGGGTAATATTTAATAATAATAATAATAATAGTTTCTATTATTATTATTTATTTTAATTTGTATTGTAGTTGAATGTAAGAAATTGGATGATTGTCCCTGGTGGGGATTGAGCAAGCGTACTCCAGTATATAATTTGGCATGCTAACATATGTCAAGTTCCTCTTCTGATAACATTTGTCCATTCACCAGCATCCACCAGGTTTTCTCTTCTAAGCATATGCTGGAGTGACACTATCTGGGATTGTCCACAAATTGAGCTGTCTTCCACCGGGCCACGTGAATTAAGAGTTGTAACCTGGTTATGAATGTTTCACGCGGCTGATTTAGAGACCATTACTCCTGCGGCTCCTGTGGCGGCTCGCGATTTGTCGCTGCTATCAATCTTCCTGCTGCAGCGGCTCAGACATTTTGTAGCTGCTTGATATGCTGCATCCGTCCCCTGTGCACGTGTGCAGCAGATACATGCTCATGTGGAACCTCGCTGCTTGAAGGAACGATGACTACATTTGAAATAGGATGGGAGAATCTCCGTGTGAATGTTCTGATCTCCTGTTTCGATGCATGTAGAACAGGGCCATTTCACCTGCCCAATCTGCTATTACGCATTTTTTTTCTTCTTCTTTTTTAATTTGTCTTGTTCTACCAGTGGTTTCTCACCAAGCTCCTCGTAGATGACATGTAAAATGGAAACTTGGCTCACTGAGAATGGATGGTGGTTATATTTTAATTCATTCATTCATTTTCTACCGCTTTTCCTCACGAGGGTCGCTGGAGCCTATCCCAGCTGTCTTTGGGCGAGAGGCGGGGTACACCCTGGATTGGTGGCCAGCCAATCACAGGGCACATATAGACAAACAACCATTCGCACTCACATTCATACCTATGGACAATTTGGAGTCACCAATTAACCTAGCATGTTTTTGGAATGTGGGAGGAAACCGGAGTACCCGGAGAAAACCCACGCATGGTTATATTTTAATATTTTTTAATATTTTCTCAATAGTTTAATAGTTTTTTTCATTTTTAATAAAAAAACAATACTAGAGAGCATCTATAACCCACAGTAGAGCATCAAACACGGCGGCGGGCCAAAGATGTATTCCACTGCAAAACTGCACAAAAAACAGGAGAGTCTCTCTTACCTGAACATTAAAATGAACCAGTGCTACCAAACAATCTGGTGAAGTGTGGACTTCCAAGGAATGCCGCCAAGAATGATGCGATGATTCCACCCCACCAAGGATGATACAACAATGATTCCATGCCATCAAGGATGATGTATACCACAGGGTGCTGGCAAAAAGGAATGAAAGGTAGAGAAGGGGAGGAGGGAAAGAGGTGTCTGGGGGGGGTCCCGACAGTACGGGGGTGAATGCATAATGCATGTAGCCTTGCCACATCCAATATGGTGGCGACGTTGATGTACATACACTCACAACTCAATGCAGAGTCTTTGACAAAAACACATTCTAGCATGCTTTGTTGTACTGTTGTTGTCAATAGCTGCTAAATTACTATGGAGCTCACATCTTTGTTGGTTATCCTACATTATTTGTTGGTAGTGTCTGGTCTGTTGTTACTTATCTACCTATTGTGTTGCTGTGGGATGAATAAAATAACATTTTGAAAAATATTACAATCTATAATAATAAAATAACATAAAAACTAAACGAGAAAGATTAAATATTAACATAAATAAATGTTGAGAATATGATCTGGAAACCTCATATTCCAAATATACAACATAAGATGGCCAGAAATATTTCACTATTGAACAAAGCAAAATTTGTTCTCAATCAGAAATCACTCCACACTCTTTATTGCTCTCTGGTTCTAACATATCTTACTTATTGTGTGGAAATATGGGCTAATAACTATAAAAGCAATCTTCACTGGCTATATGTACTGCAAAAAAGGTCAGTAAGGATAATTCATAATGCCGCCTACAGAGAACATACTAACTCCTTATTTCTAAAATCACAAATACTTCAACTTGCTGATATAGTTCATCTTCAAACAGCTAAAATAATGCATAAGGCTAAAAACAACCAATTACCTAAAAATGTCATCCAATACTTCTCTACAAGAGAGGAGAAATATGATCTCAGGGAAGAAGTACATTTGAAACACTTCTATGCTAGGACTACGTTATGCTAGCCATAGCATTTCAGTATGTGGAATCAAACTATGGAATGGATTGAGTAAGGAAATCAAACAATGCACAACGTCATGATGTCATGATGTGCTATATATATCACTATATTGACACTTACTATGGTACACATTATGTCATTGGATGCTCATATCACCTCCTACTTTGGTACGAGGTACATTATTAAAAAAAAACT
>NC_080478.1:6933120-7075620 GCF_030265055.1 Doryrhamphus excisus
TTGCTTAAGAAATCCACAAAGTGCTACAGAGAAAATTAAATTTATTTTTTAATGAACACATTTTGAACATTCTGAACATTCTTGAACATTCACATTTTGAGTTCTTGAAAAATAATAACAATGTCTAAATGTCTCTTTCAAATAAATTAAAAGGCTGAACTTAAATAATCCATGTAGCAAACAAAAGCAAAAACGTGCTACAATGTCCTCATAAGCTTCTTGGATTTTGAGCATATTTTAAATTCAAACACCATCTGTTTATCTTTTAATAACTGCATAATATTTGTACAGACATTCAGTCACTTCACATTCTTTTGCTTTTTTTGCACTTTTTGTAGTTTGCACTTTTTGCTGGTTCCTTAAAAAAAAAAAAGTTATATTAAACATTGCTCATTCGAACAGAGTCCAGATTGTAGATTCCTACACCAATGTTACAGCAAACTCTCCTCTGGACAGCCACCGGACTCTGTTGTGCAGCAGCAGATCAGAGTACGTGCTCTCCACCTCATCCAATAATGCACGGAATTGGCGGTGATTTAAACCATTTGCCAATATTTTATTGACAATTTGAATGACAACATTCATGACCTCTGTGCATTCTGGAGGGAATGTTTGCGCGCACAATGCCTCTTGGTGCAGGATGCAGTGAAAAGTCAGAAGCTTTCTATCCAGTGATTTCTGCAGCAGCGCCACAAAGCCCCTGTGCGCTCCAGTCATGCTTGGTGCCCCATCGGTAGCTACTGACACTAGGTGGGTTGTTTTTATTTCTTTGGCTCGTAAACACTCAAAAACAGCCTCACAGACATCCTCCCCTCGTGTCTGGCATCTTAGTGGTATCAGCTCAACCATTTCTTCCTGCGGTCCAGTGGAGTTCACATATCGGCAGAACAGCGCTATTTGTTCAATATCATTTATGTCTTTTGACACATCACAGGCGATTGAGTACGCTGCAGCTGAATTGATGTCTTTAATTTGTTGTTTTGTGATATTTTCTGCCATTTTTATGGTTCTGTCTTTGACGGTCTTCGCAGAGAGAGGCATCTCTCTGATTTTCTGCACAATTTCAGACTTGTTTTTAAAGTCCGCGAATAGGTGTTCTGAAATCTTAAGGAATGATTCTTTCATATATTCTCCATCTGTGAACGGTTTCCCATGCCTGACTATTTCCATAGCGGCCACAAAACTTGCATGCGTAGATGAATTTGAAGACTTTACCCACCTCTTGAATTGATTTTTCGTCAGATCAGCCTTCCGTGCCAGTTCCTTAACAGCCTTTTTTCTCTCTTCTCCCTCTGGATATTTTTCAGCAAAGGCTGCGTGTGTATTATTGAAATGTCTTGCGACATTTGACCGTTTATTGTTGGCCAGTTTTTCACCACAAATTAGGCATACTGGTAGGCCACTCTTGTTAGAGGTGAAAGCAAATGAATCTGCCCAAGCATCAATGAACGATCTATTTTCCTCTGATATCTTTCTTTTCTTAGATTTCTCCATATCTGTCCTTGTTGGGGTTGAAAATTGGTATGACGTTCGGGCGGGAATACCGGCTTTCGCGAGTCTGACGTGTTTTTTGAGCGACAAAAAACAATTAAATATACTTATTTATTAATATTTCAATATTTAATATTTCAAGATCGCATCAAGATCTTCCAATTTAGAACTAAAACACTAAAAAAATAACTAACACAAATAAAATACACATAAATACTTTTTTAAAGTAATTTATTTTCCCAAGCCACTCGGAGCCGCAGTTTAAGGATGAAAGAGCCGCATGCGGCTCCGGAGCCGCAGGTTGCAGACCCCTGGTTTAGACTCTAATCAAATGAGTAAGGTCAAGGGTCTTCAAACTCTGGCCCGAGGGCCATCTGTAGCCTGTATCTTGTGTTTTGTTTTTGTTTTTTTTCGCTGGAAAGCATAACTGGTTTGACTGTAACTATAGCCCTTCTTTGAGTTTTCTATGACTTTTATGAGTTTTCACATTTGAACATGCATCAGATTACAATTGAGTGCATCACATAATCAGTTCACAGTTCCAGTATTTACTGAGTTTAATGAATTTAATGAGTATTTACTGATTTTTTTATTTAAAAAAATTCATAAAACTGTTTTTAAATCATTGGCATTTATTTTCATTTGAACATGCATCATATTACAATTGAGTGCATCACATAATCAGTTCACAGTTCCATAATAAATTGAATAAAAATGTAAAATGTTTTCTTAAATTCTATAATAAACAATGCAATTTAAAGTTGAAAAAAAACACAAATAAATCAGATTTAATGTGATTATTTAGTGTGTGATTGCCATTTTTCACTCAGATCATGTTTTTAAAAATACTATTTTACTATAGTTTATTTTGTCACTATAATTTTTTATATGTACATTTTTTGTGTCTTCATTGTTAGATTGATATTATTTCATATATGTTTTTAATGTTATCTGATTTCAGTATTTTGTCACATTAATGCCACGAGATTGACATTCACTGAAAATTACTCCAAATATGACATTTTTAGATTTGTAAAAAAAAAATGTATATAAAAGAAATTGAGTATTTACTGATTTTTTATTTTAAAAAAATCACAAAACTGTTTTTAAATCATTGCCATTTATTTTCATTTTAATTTGATGAGTTTTCACATTTCAGTAGTGTGTGAGTTGTGTGAGAGAGGCCAGTGACACATGCTCATTCAGCATCATGAAAGGTCAGAGTGACGCTCCCTCGTGGGACCACCGTGACAAGCGGTGAGCACATGTGACCCGGTGACACATCTTTCAACAAGCACATCCCTCCATGACTGCTTAACTGGCTTGACAAGTTAAAACGTCTCCGCCGGTAGGGAGGTGTTATTTTGGGGGCTTGGCGTAAGATTCATGGCCCCCCTCTGCGCCGTACTTCAATACTGACCACTGATGAAAATCTGGAATCAATACGCAAATTGGAGACATAAGGGCAGCCGGGATCTTAACTCATGTGGAGGTGAGGCCGTGGCGATCCGACCGGAGATGGACCGATGCCATCAGTCTTCGGCTCGTTGGACAGCGGCCAGGCTGCACCTGAAAACTAGGACGAGGAAGCAATCATTACCTCCACCAAGGACGTGCTGTGTCTCCTTAGCAGCAACAACATTTTTCCCCGTCACTGTTTGGTGTAAAAGGCACCAACGCAAGAGCCGATCCGGCTATTTTCCACCTTTTCAGGTACTATTCCAAAGACAGAGACAGGACAACCCTGTCAGACAAAATCACTCATCAGAGCGACATCCCACTTTGTTGGGTTCTGTGGAAATGTGGCTAAATTGTTGACCTAGTGTTCTCTTCTATGATGAGAAATAAGTGAAAAACTGTATAAAAGAGTATAAATAGTATAAAAATAACATTATACAGTAAACCTCGGATATATCGGACTCGGATATATCGGAAATTCGCTCACAACGGACAGATAAAAAAGAACCGATTTTTCTGTAATAAAAATTCATTGCATATATCGGAATTTTGATAACGGATTTCGCCTATTTCGGACAAAATCTCCAGTCCCGTTCCTATGCATTTCCATGAAATGAACAATTGAATCCGATATATCCGAGGTTTACTGTATATAGTATAATAATAACAAAATAATAAATAAGCGAAGTAGTGTCTCTCTTGCTGCCTTTTCTTTCACCCTCTTCACCTCCTTGATAAGAGACCATGTCATCTCCTCCTCCTAGCATCCTTCTTCTCATCCCAGTTCCTTTCCTGGTCTCCTTTTAATCTCCCTTTCTCATCTCCTCTTACAGTTTTTCTCGATTGTTTACAAACAATTTGTGATGAATTGGTGAACATATAACCAATGCACCAACTCCATGAACCAAGTCTGCTAAACTATAAGCACAATTCCTGCTTTACACTCACACTGCAGATCTACAAGACACTTTTTTCAAAACACGACACACAATTTTCATGAAGTAAACATCTTGTTTTCACAAAGAACACAATGCCACTCAAAACAGTCAAATTAATATTCCTATTATTTACACAGACTCATCACATGGGTAAACACCTGGCACACATTTTTACAATTAGCGGTCTAACAATGAGGGAGAGCCTGACCCAAACAGAAGACGTGATAGTCTTTTGCTTTGTTATTGATTGATTTTTTTGTTGATTATTATTTTTATTATTTCTGGAACTAAAGCTGTATACATTTAGATACAGACCACTGTATGTGGAACTTTGTGTTGGCTGTGATGAACACTTCGTACATTGTTTTTCTGTGAAAAATAAAAAATATATATTTCTGTGTAATTTTGTGTTCTGAGTCATTCATTCATTCATTCATTCATTACCACTTTTTCCTCACGGGGGTCGCGGGGGGTGCTGGAGCCTATCCCGGCTGTCTTCGGGCGTAAGGCGGGGTACACCCTAGACTGGTGGCCAGCCAATCACAGGGCACATATAGACAAACAACCATTCACACTCACATTCATACCTATGGACAATTTGGAGTGGCCAATAAACCTAGCATGTTTTTGGAATGTGGGAGGAAACCGGAGTACCCGGAGAAAACCCACGCATGCACGGGGAGAACATGCAAACTCCACACAGAGATGCCCGAGGGTGGAATTGAACCCTGGTGGCTTTGTTTTTTGTTTTTTTTTTTAAATTAAAGACTCATTAACTAGTCATTTTAAGTACTTATGCGAAACAAAGTGGAAAATAATTGAATTGAACCCTGGTTTCCTCGCTGTGAGGTCTGCACGCTAACCACTAGACCGCCGTGCCGCCCTGTTCTGAGTCAAAAAATACCAAAAAAACAAAAAACAATATGATGTAATCACAGTGTTTTCCACTGAGCACATCAGTGTTCAACTGGTTCATATAAATGTATGTTCATATAGTGGTTTGTGTGCGTCATTTGGAGACAAAACACCATTTTGAGAAGAATGAAGAAGAATGTTTTGGATGTTAACTTTCATTTTGCAGGAGAATTCAGGGGTTTTCACAAATGTGTGAGTGATTTTTGGATTTGTGTGTAGAGTTCTGAGAATATGAGACATCCTTTCAGAAAATGTCGAGAAAAACTGTAATCTACCTTAATCTACCTTAATGTCCCTCCAGTTTCCCTTTCCTTTCCTTTGTTAGTTTCCTAGTTTCCTAAGGTCTTTTTCTTCTCCTCTCCAAACATCTGCCTCTTCTCCCTTTCATTCTCTCCTCACCTAGTTTAATTTCCACCTCCTTCTCCTCATTTAGAGTCCATTCTCCTTCCAACTCCCAATCACCTTCTTCTTTTTTAGCCTCCTTCTCATCTCCTTTGACTTTTCGTCTCGCATCCTTTGCTTTTTTTTTGCATTTTTGGTTTCCTCCTTCCTTTCCAAGCCTCCTTCTGCACTCTTCCCTCCTCCTCCTTCCCTATTGTCCTTTTAATCTCCTTTTCTTCTTCTCTTCTCCTGGCTTCTTTTTCATCTCCTCTTAATCTCCTTTTCTCCTTGCGTCCTTCGACTCTCCACTTCCTCTCCTTCCCGACTGTCAGTTTACTCTCCTCTCCTAGTGTCTTTCTACTCTTCCTCTCCCTGTCTCATTTTAATCTCTTTCTTCTCCTTCCAGAGTCTCTGTCTCCTTTCCTGACACTTGCAAGTACAATATTGGATCATAATAATAAGTCCATTCATTACTTTATATTGTTTTCTTTTCTCCACTTTGTTGTTGCGTAATGCATCCAAACGATCATCAGCTGTTTGCAGTCGGTCAGATGAGCGTGTTGCACACAGAGTGTAGTAGACAGATCCCGGATCATTTACAAGGTAATCCACTTTACGCTGGCTTCTTCAGATGATAAACACAGACAATCTTGTTACTTAAAGCCGTCTTTGCCAAGGTGAGGCCGCAGCACGCCCAAGCCGATTGGCCGCTTCCCCTCGTGTGCGTCCGCACGTGCTACGCCGTGCCGCCAAGTGATCTTGCCACCGTACCGTTCTCATTTAGTACAGATTATATGCTAGAGTCATTTTTGTTTCTTCATATTAATCAAATCATTCATTGTCACATATTAAGGTCAGAAAATTTTGAACTGGTCGTCATGGTGGATTCTATCCTCTTTTTCTAACCTTTGTGTCCTCAACCCAAGGCCACGCCAATAAAGCAGCTTTAATTAGATATCCTACACACACATTGCACTGTGTGTGTGTGTGTGTGTGTGAGTGTGTGTGTGTGTGTGTTTGGAGGAATGCTGTAGGAGGAGGATTTTATCATGTAGAGACTGTAAAAGATCATAATGCATGCAAATCGACTTTCATAATATTTGTTACATGTAATATAATATTTTTATATTCATAATGTAATATAAATATAATTTTTTAAAACATATTTATTTATATTTTAAAATTTTTAATTTTTGTATAATAACATGATTGAGTCTTAAAAATATATATTTTATTTTATTTGACAGCAAAAAAAAAATTATGTTTATGTTGTGTTTGTTTAAGCCTAAGAAATTTCATCCCAAGACTTTACTATAAATTGTATAGTTTTTATTTGATTGAAAATATTACTTTTATTGAAAATAACACATTTACAAAAAAATAATAAAAATTTCAATGTTTTTCTTAGTTTTCAACAATTTTTTTTACATGATTTAGTTTTTTCAGTGATTGGGTGAAGCTACAGAGAAATAATAAATATATTTTAAAATTAATAAAAGCCTGTGATTGGCTGGCGACCAGTCCAGGGTGTACCCCGCCTCTCGCCCAAAGACAGCTCCAGCACCCCCGCGACCCTCGTGAGGAAAAAGCGGTAGGGAATGAATTAATTAATTAATTAATAAAAGCAATAAAAGCTAAACTATAAAGGCAATCTTCACTCACTAAATGTACTGCAAAAAAGGTCAGTAAGGATAATTCATAATGCCGCCCACAGAGAACATAGTAACTCCTTATTTCTAAAATCACAAATACTTGGAACAAACTATGGAATGGATTGAGTAAGGACCTCAAACAATGCACAACGATGAGCCAATTCAAGAAACAATACAAGCAGTTGATGTTTGCTAAATACAAGGATGAAGAGTCTTGAACCAGTCATGATGTGCTATATATATCACTATATTGACACTTACTATGGTACCCATTATGGCATTGGATGCTCATATCACCTCCTACTTCAGTACGCGTTGCATTATTAAAAAAAAAATCTTAAACTGTATTATGGAAAGCAGGAAGTGAACAAATGTAACAGTTACTGATTGTAAAAGTACCAGATGGAGGGGTAGGATTTAATAAGCTTTGCTTCTTCCTACTCCTTTTGGACATGTGGAACTGTGAACTGATTATGTGATGCACTCAATTGTAATCTGATGCATGTTCAAATGAAATTAAACCATTACCATTACCAATAATAATAATAATAATAATAATAATAATAATAATAATAATAATAATAATACATTTTATTTGTATAGCGCTTTTCAAAATACTCAAAGACACTTTACAGAAGAATGGAGTTGAATAAAAGCAAGTAAACAGAGTAAAAGATACTTTAAAATACAACATTCCTTTGTTAATACACAGTTAAAACATGAGTAAAATCAGGGTGGGGCACAGCCCCAATGTGTTTGGTAAATATTAATGTTTATTTTACATATACATACATTTTTATTGTAGATATTTATACAATATTTACACAACTTGAAAAAAAACATACCATACAATTTACATGCAAATATTACCTCTCATGATGCACTGCTGTATGCTGTACACTATGCAATACTTCAAATGGTCCTGTGCATCTCTGGTGTGGTTAGGACACACGATAAGTCACTTAACATTCTCCTGGATAGGGTGTGTGATCATACCCACCCCACCCCACCCCACCCCACCCCACCCCACATGTGTGTGTTTGTGAATGATAAGTGTTGTATATCACTTCCTCTGGAGGCCACCTTTTCATGGAGATAGCGCACAAATCACACTGACAGAGGTGCTGATGTGCAAACAGGGACAAGATGAACGTCACTCAAATCCTCCTCCGACTCCTTTTCACGTGCCGATGGATACAGTGTCTTCGAAGCAGGTCAAACGGTGTTTTTGTATGGAAGAGAACCTTTTTAAAGAGCTACTGGCTCTTTAAAAAGGAGCTGCTGACCTGTGCTGTGTGTTAGCCGATAGATGGGGAAAGATCGTTTTGGGTCAGCTCCATCTCCCGAGTCAAGGTGATGTAAAAGAAGCCCTCGTGATGTCTAAGTGAAGCCATGCTGACTGCTGACCTTTGTGTCTTTCGCCATCTATCATGCTGAGCTGTGCCTCTGTGTGTGTGTGTGTGTGTGTGTGTGGCAGCGTCGGGTGCCATGGCGCCAAAAAGCAGCGTGCCCATAAAGTCGCTGACATTGTTCTGGCACCAGGAAGTGCTTTGTATATATTTATATACAATATTTCCTTACTTGCTAACAGCAGAAATATAAGCGCCAAAACAAACCCCCCCATCCCCACCCCCATCCCCACGACCTACCTTCTGTATACATTGAATTGTATGCATCAGAGGACATCTCTAAATAGCTTAATGCACAGATTAGTAGGTTTTATTTCATATTCATCTAATTTACAGGCTTATTAGTGAACCTGTTATAATTGTCTTTAACAATTTGAAATGCTAAATCATTAGTAGAATAAAAATGCAATTAGTGTTTTCCACCCTTCTAAATTAAATTAAATACAAAATAATGGTTTATTTTCATTTGAACATGCATCAGATTACAATTGAGTGCATCACATAATCAGTTCACAGTTCCATAAAAATTGAATAAAAATGTGAAATGTTTTCTTAAATTCTATAATAAACAATGCAATTTAAAGTTGAAAAAAACCACAAATAAATCAGATTTAAAGTGATTATTTCGCGTGTGATTGCCATTTTTCACTTAGATCATGTTTTTAAAAAATACTATTTTACTATAGTTTATTTTGTCACTAGAATTTTTTTATATCTAAATTTTTTGTGTCTTCATTGTTAGATTGATATTATTTCATATATGTTTTTAATGTTATCCGATTTCAGCATTTTGTCAGATTATGCCATGAGATTGCCATTCACTGAAAATTACTCCAAATATGACATTTTTACATTTGTAAAAAAAAATGTATATAAAAGATATTGAGTATTTACTGATTTTTTATAAAAAAAAATTCATAAAACTGTTTTTAAATCATGGGCATTTATTTTCATTTGAACATGCATCAGATTACAATTGAGTGCATCAAATAATCAGTTCACAGTTCCATAATAAATTGGATAAAATGTAAAATGTTTTCTTAAATTCTATAATAAACAATGCAATTTAAAGTTGAAAAAAACACAAATAAATCAGATTTAAAGTGATTATTCAGTGTGTGATTGCCATTTTTCACTCAGATCATGTTTTTAAAAATACTATTTTAGTTTATTTTGTCACTCTAATTTTTTTATATCTAAATATTTTGTGTCTTCATTGTTAGATTGATATTATTTCATATATGTTTTTAATGTTATCTGATTTCAGCATTTTGTCATAAAAATGTAAAAAATGTTTTCTTAAATTCTTAAATAAAAAAAGATAATGTTTTTAAAAATACTGTTTTACTATAGTTTATTTTGTCACTATAATTTTTTATATCAAAATTTTTTGTATCTTCATTGTTACATTGATATTATTATTATATGTTTTTTATTATGTATTTTATTATTAGTATATGTTTTTAATGTTATCTGATTTCAGCATTTTGTCACAGGTTGCCATTCACTGAAAATTACTCCAAATATGACATTTTTAAATTTGTATCTCCAAAAAATTATTTAAAAAAATATTTGAAAATTTCAGATATAGAAGTGCATGTTTTTAATTGGACAGTGAATAACTGTCTAGCGTGATAATTTTTGCAAATGAGGCTATTAGTTTAATTTATCCAATCCAATGCAAGAGATAGAATGCTATTTAAGAATGATATTTAAGGCTGTATTTAAAATTGTGCTGTACCCTACTTTTCAATGCTACAATCCACCTGAGATTTCGCAACATAAAACACTCATATTACATATATTACATATTAACGTGGAATACGGATTATGTGTTGCAGTGATGCACTTTTGTTGCCTTTTCTCTCCATATAGCCCTACTACTTTGTATCACCATGTCCTTTTAAAATAAAATATGTTTCCTTGCAGATAGGCTGCTAAGATGTATGGGGACATACTGTATTTTTCCCCGGAATGTTACAGGGATCAGCATTTCAACACGCGGGGAATGCCGTAATGCCACCTCAGAGGGGATTAGCGATGCTGCTGCTGCTGAATCCCAGCGGGATAACACTGGTGTGTGGTTTGATGTGTTTATCACAGGAGGTGTGCCCCAAGGCTCCCTATTAGAGCCACTCCTCCTCCCACTTTTTCTATGGCTCCTTTGAAGAATGGCCATTTAATTTCTCTTCTTTCTCTCCATTGCTGCTAGTGCTGGTGTGTTTTTTTTTTTTTGCTCGTGTGTGTCATGGCTATCACTCTAGGCTGATTTAGTGCACAATAGGGGAGCCAAAGGTACAGAAAATGGAGGTCAGAACTCATCGTTAGTGGCCAATGAATTCTTAATTAGGGCAACAAATGGTGCAGTGTGGCTGGAGGCGTCGCAGAGCACCAGAAACAAGAACCTGGTCACCTCCACCCATGTTGTTATTTAATAGTTTCAACTCAGGATTAGGCGGCACGGCGGTCGAGTGGTTAGCGCGCAGACCTCACAGACCAGGGTTCAATTCCACCCTCGGCCATCTCTGTGTGGAGTTTGCATGTGTGGGTTTTCTCCGGGTACTCCGGTTTCCTCCCACATTCCAAAAACATGCTAGGCTAATTGGCGACTCCAAATTGTCCATAGGTATGAATGTGAGTGTGAATGGTTGTTTGTCTATATGTGCCCTGTGATTGGCTGGCCACCAATCCAGGGTGTACCCCGCCTCT
The DNA here is from genome assembly GCF_030265055.1 of Doryrhamphus excisus. Lineage (NCBI taxonomy): Eukaryota > Metazoa > Chordata > Actinopteri > Syngnathiformes > Syngnathidae > Doryrhamphus > Doryrhamphus excisus. The sequence continues at coordinate 6,944,074 of NC_080478.1, forward strand.
CGCCCGAAGACAGCTGGGATAGGCTCCAGCACCCCCGCGACCCTCGTGAGGAAAAAGCAGTAGAAAATGAATGAATGAATGAATGAATGGATTATTAAATTATTGATTAGGCTGCACAGTGGACGAGTGGTTAGCGCGCAGACCTCACAGCTAGGAGACCCGAGTTCAATCCCACCCTCGTCCATCTCTGTGTGGAGTTTGCATGTTCTCCCCGTGCATGCGTGGGTTTTCTCCGGGTACTCCGGTTTCCTCCCACATTCCAAAAACATGCTAGGTTAATTGGCCACTCCAAATTGTCCATAGGTATGAATGTGAGTGTGAATGGTTGTTTGTCTATATGTGCCCTGTGATTGGCTGGCGACCAGTCCAGGGTGTACCCCGCCTCTCGCCCGAAGACAACTGGGATAGGCTCCAGCACCCCCCTGCGACCCTCGTGAGGAAAAAGCGGTAGAAAATGAATGAATGAATGAACCCAGGATTAACATTACTTTTTTTATGCAAAAGAATATTTTTTTCAGAAAAAACACATGATGGTCCTGTTATTAATTTTTACGAAATTTCCCACACAACTCTACAAAATACTAACTTTTGGGTGTTTTGTCGAATCACCACAAAATTTGGTACACCACTTTAGCATGTATGTAAAATTCAAGCAAGTACAGGACTTGGGCGGGACTTAGTAACTAATTGTCCAAAAGTCATTGGCTATTTGTGTGAAGATGATGCAACTTTTCCGAAGCTTCTTGAATGTCACCAAGGTGATTTAAAATCCACCCCATGGTCCTTGTTATCTCCTGCGCCATGAGATCGCGTCATGATTTTTTTTATTCAGTTTGGTGACGGAAGAAACATAATGAGAGAAGAGAGGAAAGGCTCTCAGCAGGGTGTGGATGTCTGCTACGCCATGTGCCGTAAGAGATAATAAGGGAAGGGGCTGTGTCGTTTAATGAGGATGCAGAGCAAGCGGGGACAAAAATATCATTACTTGTCATTTATCCACAAGCAAGATGGACAGTAATGCTGCTTTTCGGACAAGGACAGCAGCTTCTCTAGTTATGGAACTCCGTTTTAAGATGGGGTTAGTGTAAGGGTTCCTTCATCTTGTTGTATTTTTTTTTTGTATATTAAAAGTGTCTGAAAAGCTCACCAATTCTAATACAATTATTCTCAATGAGAATGGAGAAATATGACATTAGGGAAAATTTAAGGGATTTTTGACATAAAGTTGTATGACATCCCCATTAATAGTGACAGATCGCTGCCCCCACCCTCTGGAACTCTTTGCCCCATTCACTCCGTGCTTGCCCTGACCTTCCCAGTTTCAAAAAACAACAAAAAAACACGTCTTTAAATCTGTTTTTAATGTCTAACTTTTTATATCTGACTGCTGTGCCCCGCCCCGCTTTTACTCATGTTTTAACTGTGTATTAACCAATCAATGTTGTATTTTAATGTATGTCTTACTCTGTTTACTTGCTTTTATTCAACTCAATTTTTCTGTAAAGTGTCTTTGAGTATTTTGAAAAGCGCTATACAAATAAAAATAAAAATACAAATAAGATTATTTCATTTAAATTTCCTCACGAGGGTCGCGGGCAGCTGTCTTCGGGCGAGAGGCGGGGTACACCCTGGACTGGTGGCCAGCCAATCACAGGGCACATATAGACAAACAACCATTCACACTCACATTCATACCTATGGACAATTTGGAGTGGCCAATTAACCTAGCATGTTTTTGGAATGTGGGAGGAAACCGGAGTACCCGGAGAAAACCCACGCATGCACGGGGAGAACATGCCAACTCCACACAGAGATGCCCGAGGGTGGAATTGAACCCTGGTCGCTTTGTTTTTTTTTTTAATTAAAGACTCATTAACTAGTCATTTTAGGTACTTATGCAAAACAAAGTGGAAAATATTCCATTCCTAACAGTATAAAAGGTACAGGTAGCTAAATGCCGGATTTAGTGTTGTGTTTTTCTGTGTGATTTTTATTTGCATTTCTCAATGCATTGCTACTATCCCTTGATTCTTTGCCTGACACTGTGCAGTTCGGGTAATTGGGTAGTCATGTTTCACTAAGATTGCATCTAGCGTTACTCCACGATGCAGGGTCGTGGTGGCAGGTTGGATCAATGAAATAGCGAATCGACACACAAAAAAACGCAAAGTACCAAAGAGGCTAGGAGGCACAGCTTTGGTTAACATAAAACTCACCATTGGAAGATGGAAACAAAGTACAAAAGTACAACAACAAGAAAACAGTTAGCAAAGATGCAACAGAGTATCCAAGCCACAGGTAACAAGAACCCAAGGAAAGGTAATCAGCAACTACAACTTTGTGACAAATATGTTGGGGTTTTTTTGGTCATTTCAACATACCTACATATAATTTCAATTTATGCTTTTAACTTTGGTGGCACGGTGGTCTAGTGGTTAGCGCGCAGACCTCACAGCTAGGAGACCAGGGTTCAATTCCCACCCTCGGCCATCTCTGTGTGGAGTTTGCATGTTCTCCCCGTGCATGCGTGGGTTTTCTCCGGGTACTCCGGTTTCCTCCCACATTCCAAAAACATGCTAGGTTAATCGGTGACTCCAAACTGTCCATAGGTATGAATGTGAGTGTGAATGGTTGTTTGTCTATATGTGCCCTGTGATTGGCTGGCGACCAGTCCAGGGTGTACCCCGCCTCTCGCCCAAGACAGCTGGGATAGGCTCCAGCACCCCTCGTGAGGAAAAGCGGTAGAAAATGAATGAATGAATGCTTTTAACTTTATTTAAAAATACTTGAGTTTTCCAACATTGCAGAAAGGACACATTTTCCAGTTATTGACGGATAAATGGCGACCATTGTAGCCCTCCAGCCTGCGCGATAAGCTCATGTTTGCAAATGACTTGAGTCCGCTGATGTGCTGCTTCTGTTTTGAAACCGCAATAATCCCCCCCAATATTGACTTTTTGTCTCAGAGGGAAAAGACATTCGATCATTTTTGAGATACTGCAGATTTGCATAGTTTGGTCAGTGCAGGAAATGCGTTCATATCAGTCCATATTATTGCTATACAAATAAGTTTACCTCATGGGAGAAGTTTGAGGGTATAGGTACTGCATATGTGGGTAATTCTGCTTGTTTCATTTCCTTATTTTGTCCATATATGAACATCTGTTATGACTGCACACATGACTTCATTTTCAATGTATTATTGAGCGAAGCCTCACACACAAAGTCACAACACATGAATAAATAAAGATGAGAGCTTGAGATAAGAGCCCATGGCCAATGACAATCACATTCTCTCAGAACAAAACACATTTGTTCTTCTTTGATAGATTGTGGATCTAGATTTAATTCAGTTTTATTCACACCAAACCAATTTTCATGTCCGTGATACAATCTATATGGATCTGTGAGTCATACTAAAGTTGCACACCAAATTTACTTACAATTTTAAAGTTGTGTTAATGCTACAAAACTGGGTTTGGATCAGGATTATAGATCTGTATTCCATATCAGAGCAAGATAATCATTTATTTATTCATTCATTTTCTACTGTTTTTCCTCACGAGGGTCGCGGGGGGGCTGGAGCCTATCCCAGCTGTCTTCGGGCAAGAGGCGGGGTACACCCTGGACTGGTGGCCAGCCAATCACAGGGCACATATAGACAAACAACCATTCACACTCACATTCATACCTATGGACAATTTGGAGTGGCCAATTAACCTAGCATGTTTTTGGAATGTGGGAGGAAACCGGAGTACCCGGAGAAAACCCACGCATGCACGGGGAGAACATGCAAACTCCACACAGAGATGACCGAGGGTGGAATTGAACCCTGGTCTCCTAGCTGTGAGGTGTGCGCGCTAACCACTCGACCACCGTGCCACCCAGCAAGGTAATCAATGTATCTATAAATTGCGATCGACCAGCTAGTTGATCCCTGCTGTAAATTCCCTAATTAGACTTTTATATTTATGCAGGCACTGTTCCCTTCATGCTTTTTTTATGCCAGGCACCTAGCAGGGCAGCTAAGGGTCCTTCTTCTGGTCCCTCTGGTACATTGGAACCAACCCTGAATTGTGTTCAAAAGGTAGTCAAGTAATTTTCGTGTCATGAACACAAACTCCTATCCAAATCAACTCGCATGTTTCAGACTTACATCCATGTTACAAAACCAGTCTAGATTCTGGATTTTATCCAGATCATTTTGAATCCTGTTTATTAGCCAACCTCTGACCAACTTTCCTTCCAAACCACTGAAGACTTTTTAAGTGCCACAGGTAAAAAAATAAAAATAAAAAAAACTCCACAAATACTGGAGAAATGACTTCATTGGTAGATGGAGTGTGTTCTCAAACAGACACACACACGCACACAACGCTGAGTGTCATCTTCCTGGGTGCCCACGGGGCGGCATGGAGGACGTGACAACAGCCCTAATGAGCTCGCCAGAGTGGGTGACCCTGTCGCCTGGCAGGGGAAGTGCTGTCGCCATAGAGACCAGGAGGCTGTAAGTCACAGTGTCATGCAGGTGTTAGAGCAGGGGCTGTTTAAATAAAAAAAAATCAACCCAAAACCTTAATTTCTCTTTCACGTGGCCCAACATGAGCATGCAAAGCTACTAACACGTCTGGATTTAGCCAAGTGAGCAAGCGGACAATATTCAACCATTGGTTTTCTTTTGGGCGGCACGGTGGTCAAGTGGTTAGCGCGCAGACCTCACAGCTAGGAGACCAGGGTTCAATTCCACCCTCAGGCATCTCTGTGTGGAGTTTGCATGTTCTCCCCTTGCATGCGTGGGTTTTCTCCGGGTACTCCGGTTTCCTCCCACATTCCAAAAACATGCTAGGTTAATTGGCGACTCCAAATTGTCCATAGGTATGAATGTGAGTGTGAATGGTTGTTTGTCTATATGTGCCCTGGGATTGGCTGGCCACCAGTCCAGGGTGTTGTACCCCGCCCTCACCCGAAGACAGCTGGGATAGGCTCCAGCACCCCCCGCGACCCTCGTGAGGAAAAAGCGGTAGAAAATGAATGAATATATATATATATATATATATATATATATATATATATATATATATATATATATATATATATATATATATATATATATATATATATATATATAATTATAATAAAACTAATCATTATTTATCTAAGTATTTAAAACAATAAATACATAAAATAATCTCAGACACACGCGCACTCCCCATCCACTCAATACGCAAGCACACACTGTGGACGTCCCCGGGTGGGGCGTCCGGGGCATCACAGGGCGGGGGACCCAGGGGTCCCAGACCCACAACCAGGCCCCGAGCCCAGGGAGGTTCGGACCACCAAGGGGTAGCACCCCCAGACCCCCCTCGACCACTGCATATACATATTTGCTTTTTTTTGGTGTATGACACTGGCCCGCCATTTTTTTAGTCATAAAAAACACACATAGCTTTCAGCAACAAAGCAGAATAAGATAGCGTGAATGAGCTGGTGTGAAAAAGAGAGAGAAGGGAGCAGTAAAGTGACGGGTGGGTGGATGAGGGGGTAGCGCGGAAATAGAGGAGGGAGGGAGGAGGGGAAGCTCCTCCAGGCTCTTCGCCGTGCTGGGTGATGATATGCGGGGTAATGAACTTCTCGACTTTATGCATCAGAGGCGTGACACTCCTGCTTTTTGCCTCGACTGTCAGCGATTTGTGGCCCCGGCACATCTCGGTGTGAGATGAGGCCTCTTTTCCTCTAATCTCCTTCCATCCACTCCACAGCCAGCTATTGAGGCTCTCTGCTGACTTAAAGCCTGCATTTCATTTGTCAGCCTAATGGTGAAATTTGTAAGGAGTTTAAAATTCGGGGCTTCAACCCTGGAGGTGTCATGTGGAGTGCTCGCTGGTGTCAGGAAGGGAACGAGGAATTGCTTTAAAGTTCTTGGAGTGTGTGTGTGTTGCTTTCCAGCATCACACACCTACACTCGCTGGTCACGTACAAACAGGCGTCACAATACGACAAACTATTTTTGGAGCTCTGTGTGTATCTTCTACTGTTGAATTGTGACTCATAAAATGGGGAAAATTTGTCAGAAATATTCACTCCCACTGTGTTGTCTGTTGTCTATTATTTTTTGGACAAATTAACACATTGTGGCGCTGTTATTAAATCCTCCTACAAGTCGGAACGCTCGACAAAACACCCTCAGTAACTTGTTGAAACACCATGGAATTTGGTACACACCTTCAAGGGAATGACATGCTAATTTGTGTAGTATTTGAGCCAGATTGATTGGAAAGCGGCTGCACGGCAGTCGAGTGGTTACCGCAGCTAGGAGACCAGGGTTCAATTCCACCCTCGGCCATCTCTGTGTGGAGTTTGCATGTTCTCCCCGTGCATGCTTGGGTTTTCTCCGGGTACTCCGGTTTCCTCCCACATTCCAAAAACATGTTAGGTTAATTGGCGACTCCAAATTGTCCATAGGTATGAATGTGAGTGTGAATGGTTGTTTGTCTATATGTGCCCTGTGATTGGCTGGCGACCAGTCCAGGGTGTACCCCGCCTCTCGCCCAAGACAGCTGGGATAGGCTCCAGCACCACCGCAACCCTTTGTGAGGATAAGCGGTATAGAAAACGCATGGATGGATCCCAACTTTATTTGCATGCAACATATTATTTCTTGTACAGATTCGATTATAACCCCTAATCATGACTCAATCTCATATTATATATGTATATATGTATATATATATATATATATATATATATATATATATATATATATATATATATATATATATATATATATATATATATATATATATATATATATATATATATATATATATATATATATATATATATATATATATATATATATATATATATATATATATATATATATATATATATATATATCAATTTTCGATGTCGCTTAACCTTACTAGGGTCGGGGGTATGCTGGAGCCTATCCCAGCTGTCTTTGGGCGAATATTACCTAACATTACAGAATTTTAGGTAACTTTAAGGCTGCAGTGGTGGAGACCCGGGTTCGATTCCCCGCTTTGACATCTCTGTGTGGAGTTTGGTTGCTTTGGTTTTCTCCGTGTACTATGGTTTCCTCCCACATTCCAAAAACATGCTAGGTTAATTGCCGACTCCAAATTGTCCATAGGTATGAATGTGAGTGTGAATGGTTGTTTGTCTATATGTGCCCTGTGATTGGCTGGCCACCAGTCCAGGGTGTACCCCGCCTCTCGCCCGAAGACAGCTGGGATAGGCTCCAGCACCCCTGTGACCCTTGTAAAGAAAAGTGGTAGAATGAGCCCTTCGGTCTTGGGCTGATACTGACACTTGGGAGCATGATACCTGGCCTGATACCAGACAAACCATGTGATAACCTATAAGTATAGCATGGTAATGTTGAAAATGGCCACTTTATTAATGGCCATATAATGTGCTACCAATGGACTTGCTGAGGTGAACCCTCAAGGGAAAAAGTCAAAAATGAGATCGTATTCATCTGTTGTGGCTAGTGAGTGTATCGTAACTTATAGTAGCAAAACTGATCACTTTAGCATGCTAACACATCAGAAATGGTGTTAAACAATGAACTATATGATACAAGTTCATCATGTACAGTTACAGTACGAGTGCTGTACTATCTTTTTTATTCTTGTCCTTGCAGTGGGGAGACACAGCTCTCATCACACATGAATAATTAAACCCACCGCCTTTGCTTTCTTGCAGGGTCAGCGGCCAATAACCAGGAAAGGTCAGATGCAGGGACTGTGTTTTGAAATATATGTGTGTGTGTGTGTGGGGGGGGGGGGGGATCACAGCAAGCTGGTACACAGATGAAAATACTGCAGAGATTGGGTGACGGGAGTGGCGGGGGGAGGGACATCGGGGCAAGGTGGTGAAGGAGATGAAGAAAGGGTGGATGGGTTTTTTTTTTTTTTGAATGATTGCAAGCAGGATTGATATCTTTGCTCAGGGCGGCCTGGTTAACTGATTGATTGTCTTGCTGATTACATGACCTACATTTTAAAGCTACGCTATGTAATAATTGCACCTCTAAGTCACTCAAATCAAATCATGTGTATGCGGGCTTAGCAGTCATCACCATGGTGACTTTAAACCTACTAAAGTGACCTCTAATAGTGGTGGGCTAGCCAGGACACATTGCATCTTGTGCTAGCGTTAGCATCAGTGCTAAAAACAGCATAGACCAGCGTACATTTTGTGTATATGTTGTGTTTCCGTGCTGGTAGCTACGTATGCTGGTCTTGTTTGTATGCTGGTTTGGACACCAGTACACCCAACGTATGCTAAACGACCGACGTATGCCAGTCTCCAGACCAGCATACCAGCACAAAAACACAACATATGCTGGTGATGCTGGTCTATGCTGGTCATGCTGGTAACTAGTCTATGTGTTGTAGTAGTGTGCAAGACTCTTTTAAAAGACTCTTTAAAAAAAAAAAAAATTACCACGCACATTCATTGCTACAGTGAGAAAGTTTTGTATTTTCTCATTTTTTGGACAAAAAGGGAAAACAAACTACTCTAAGGAGGGTATGAGCAAGACATGCTAGAGTGTAACCTAGCGTAGCATCTTTAATTCTAATTGGTAATTCTAATTTCTAGTTCATATATTACGTGCGGAGTTCCCCAAGGGTCAATACTGGGGCCAAAATTGTTCATATTGTACATCAATGATTTCGCTAAAGTAACAAAAGACTTAAAGCTGGTATTATTTGCGGATGATGCCACTGCTTTTTGTTGTGGAGGGAGTACAGACGAAATCATTAGAAAGGTCAGAGAAGAAATGGTCACACTAAAAAGATGGTTTGATGATAATAGATTGTCCTTGAACCTAAGTAAAACTAAAATCATGCTGTTTGGTAACAGCAGAAAGGACACGCACCAACAAATACAAATAGATGGTGTGGACATTGAAAGGGTGAACTAAAATAAATTTCTGGGGTTCACAATAAATGAAAATATGAGCTGGAAACCTCATATTACAAATATACAACATAAGGTGGCCAGAAATATTTCAGTATTGAACAAAGCAAAACTTGTTCTCAATCAGAAATCACTCCACACTCTTTATTGCTCTCTGGTTCTACCATATCTTACTTATTGTGTGGAAATATGGGCTAATAACTATAAAAGCAATCTTCACTCGCTAAATGTACTGCAAAAAAGGTCAGTAAGGATAATTCATAATGCCGCCTACAGAGAACATACTAACTCCTTATTTCTAAAATCACAAATAAATAAACTTGCTGATATAGTTAATTTTCAAACAGCTAAAATAATGCATAAGGCTAAAAACAACCAATTACCTAAAAATGTCATCCAATACTTCTCTACAAGAGAGGAGAAATATGATCTCAGGGAAGAACTACATTTGAAACACTTCTATGCTAGGACTACGTTATGCTAGCCATAGCATTTCAGTATGTGGAATCAAACTATGGAATGGATTGAGTAAGGACCTCAAACAATGCACAACGATGAGCCAATTCAAGAAACAATACAAGCAGTTGATGTTTGCTAAATACAAGGATGAAGAGTCTTGAACCAGTCATGATGTGCTATATATATCACTATATTGACACGCACTATGGTACCCATTATGGCATTGGATGCTCATATCACCTCGTACTTTGGTACGAGGTGCATTATTAACAAAACAAAAAAAAACCTTAAACTGTATTATGGAAAGCAGGAAGTGAACAAATGTAACAGTTACTGATTGTAAAAGTACCAGATGGAGGGGTAGGATTTAATAAGCTTTGCTTCTTCCTACTCCTTTTGGACATGTGGAACTGGGAACTGATTATGGGATGCACTCAATTGTAATCTGATGCATGTTCAAATGAAATTAAACCATTACCATTAACATAATGGTAACCAAATCCATTTTTCCCCATAAGCAATAATTTAGTCCAATTAATAATACAACATAAATAAATAGCCCAAAGCTTCCTACATGTCAGCATAGTGTTTACAGTAATCAAGTTACAAAACAGTAAATGTACCACACTGTTGGTCTGGCTGCTGCTTTTGGTCCCTTCTTGAAATTATTCCAAAGCAGTTCCAAACTTTATTATTATTGTTGAAAATCTTTTTCGGTAACTAGATAGGAGGCGCGAGCCAGTGAACACTCATTCTGGTCTAGCGATGTAGAATGCACGCAATCCTTTCGCCGGCAGCCCAGGCCCTCACGTTGTTTATTAGAAGATTTCATTCATTCATTTTCTACCGCTTTTCCTCACGAGGGTCGCGGGGGGTGCTGGAGCCTATCCCAGCTGTCTTCGGGCGTAAGGCGGGGTACACCCTGGACTGGTCGCCAGCCAATCACAGGGCACATATAGACAAACAACCATTCACACTCACATTCATACCTATGGACAATTTGGAGTCGCCAATTAACCTAGCATGTTTTTGGAATGTGGGAGGAAACCGGAGTACCCGGAGAAAACCCACGCATGCACGGGGAGAACATGCAAACTCCACACAGAGATGCCAAAGGGTGGGATTGAATACTGGTCTCCTAGCTGTGAGGTCTGTGCGCTAACCCCTAGACCACCGTGCCGCCCTATTAGAAGATTTATTGCAGATTATTATCGATACAGGAGGCTAATTTGTTCGCTCCTCAAACCCGGATATTATTCACAACCATACTGCTTACAATAATATGTCAGTTAGTTCCACCTTTTTTGCATGCATCATCAACTTTTATTGTTCAGACACATTTCCTTCCATCTTAATTCATTTAAAGAGACATCATCCTGACCTCAGCTTGGATGTGTCCACGGTGGCCGTCTCTAATCATCAATTGGCAGGATGAGAGGGACGTGGGATTAGAGTCTGAGCGGGAAAAGGTTGGCATCTACGTTGCTACTATCGCGTCACGTGTTCACGTTGCTAGGGAGGTGGCATGTTTGTGATGTGAATCCAACAACACCGCTGTCAGGGCCGAGCTGCGGGCAGAATAGGACCATATTCTGCGTGTGCGTGTGTGTGTGTGTGTGTCACTGCATCTGTGGCTTATGTGATTGCGTGTGAAGTGCACGATAGCTTGTGCCTCCTCGGCGACGTTGTTTTGGAAAAGACTATCACTGCGCATCATGCTCACCCCCATAGAATCAAATACACACACACACACATGCTTGTCCACATGCACGCCACTCACGCTTATCCCCCTCCCTTATTGCATGTCTAAAAATAGATCCCTTTTTTTCCTCAATGATCTGTCTGCTTCTCAAAGGCTGTGAGACAGGCATGGATGGGGGTTAACTGCAGCCCATCCTCTGAAGTGTAGCACACACACACACACACACACACACAGAGACACTGAGTGTACGAGAAACCCATTCAGGGTGCAGATGGCAGCCAGTGTGTGAGAGACAAGAGAGCCTCCATCTCTGCTTTGCTTTAGCGAGCTCTCAAGCTCATTGACATGCAGGCCGTGCTTCCAGTCTTACAGTCTGGAGGCAGACTGGCACACTGTTGGTTAGCACGGACAGGAACTTGGCCACATTGAGCCTCATAAGCCCCGCCCATCACCTGCCTAAGCAAATCTAGTGGTCATTAGTGTGTGTACAATTAAGTACACACACTTGCTTGCTGCACCAGGGTCATCTGAGGTAACATGCAGTGCAGATAGTCCAAGACTGGCTTTACACTAGTGACACAATTCCCAAATCTGACTACAAAATTGCTTGTCAAAGATCCTCTATGTGACAGAAGCGCTCTTTTGTTTTTAAGCACTTACTGCAAAAAAGCACTTTCAAAGATTTTTTGTATGAGAGGAGCACCCTGAGCTGTGGACTCCTATAGAGCAGCTACACACGATAACACTCACAGAAAGCTTTCTAGATCTTCCAGGATCTGCACCTATTCCAACTGTATTTCCTTGGCTTTCCCAAACGGTCTGTTTTAATTTATTTCACTCCGGGCACCCCCACTCTACTGTGATTGGGCACACTCCCGAGTACTCCCGAGGACTTCCGGACTACTGCCGAACCCTGCTTTCTAATTTTCGATATAGGAGTTGATAATGAATGAATGGACACTTTGGAGAGCTACTTGAAAAATAATTGGGAGACCGGTGACTTATTGTGTATGAACTAAAAGAGTGCAGGCAACATTGACACAACATACGTGGTAGAAATGTGCTCATTGCACTTTTTTTGCGGGACTACCTGAGTTAAGAAAACTTGGGTTGACCCACCGATTGTGGTGAAAAAGGATATTATAACTCCAGAAATCAGTGAGCTTGTAATTTGCATGCATGCAGGTAAGATGCTCCCTGTATGGACACTCTATAATGATACACAGACAACTGCTTACTTACACAAAATAAACATAGTTTATTCGACCATGCTCACAAAACTTATAATTTTCTCTTTACCTGTAATGTGCAACTCGAACCACTTCAGACTGATGCTTGCCACTTTAGAAAACTTTCCCTAAATTATCTTTGACAAATCAATGTAGCAGAGCGGGGGGAGGGCAAGCCTACAGCTTGCACCCGGGCATGCCCATATAAGGAAGGCTGTGTCACTGTGACATTCCAGTGAGCCTTTTATGTTTGTTATATGGGAACTGTCTGGAACTGAATGTTCAGAGCCATCCTGAACTTCTTTCAGGGCTCACTTCCAAATGCGCAGACTTCATTATGTGAAACTTTGGCATTGTTTAACACAAGAATACAACATTTTAACAACATTAATAGGTCAGTAAAGTTGGAATATGCTTTTCCAACTCAGGAAGGTCAACTTTAAGGGCCTCCTGCAAAAAGCACAACTCAAAGATCTATATGAGAGGAGTGCTGTTTTGTAACATATACTGCAAAAGAACCCAATAGTCAAAGATCATGTATGAAACAGGAGTGCTTTGTTGTTTTAAGGATCTCCTGCAATACACTCTAGTCAAAGATCATCCACAGCACGTGACTGGAGTGCTTTACTGTTCTTATGGACCTACTTCAAAAAACACTAGTCAAAAATAAAATATGTTACTGGAGCACATTGCTGTTTTTAAGAACCTGCTGCAGGAAAAAAAAAATGGTCAAAGACCAAAAGGCCCACAATGCATTGCACGATGTTGTGCAAGTATTGTGAAATTTTGTGTTGTGAATGTGATCCAAGATGGTGGTGTAAATAAACCGAAAAGTATTTTGGATCCACAACAAGTGAGCGAATACAAGCCAAGGCAATTTATTGGTTCATTCATTCATTCATTTTCTACCGCTTCTCCTCATGAGGGTCGCGGGGGTGCTGGAGCCTATCTCAGCTGTCTTGGGGCGAGAGGCGGGGTACACCCTGGACTGGTCGCCAGCCAATCACAGGGCCCATATAGACAAACAACCATTCACACTCACATTCATACCTATGGACAATTTGGAGTGGCCAATTAACCTAGCATGTTTTTGGAATGTGGGAGGAAACCGGAGTACCCGGAGAAAACCCACGCATGCACGGGGAGAACTCCACACAGAGATAGCCGAGGGTGGAATTGAACCCTGGTCACCTCGCTGTGAGGTCTGCGCGCTAACCACTTGACCGCCGTGCCGCCCAATTTATTGGTTGTTAACCGAAAAACCTGCTAACTGGGGCGGACATTAACTGAGGTACCACTGTATTTATTGTTGTCCCAGACCTAGTACCCTGATTTTTTCAGAACGAGAAATCTTGTCACATTTTAATATCCTTTCTAATATAAATGCTACTGAACTCTCATGTAGACTTACATAGTGTTTCCATTTGTGACATTTTAGGTGCCAGCACCGCATATAATGCAGATGAATGAGCTCACGTCAAAGCATTATTATGATCATTTAATTTCATCAAATGAAGCTTTACGGTCATGCCGCTCCCGTTTATGATGTAAAAAAAAAAAGACCAGAGAGGAGTGACTGGGGTTAATTGCTGGCTACTTCCTACACATGACACATAAATTCTCTACAATTACACACCGACCAACGAGCCGTGTCGAAATGCACTAGAACAAACTGCCCTGCCTGAGCCATTCGTGTTCAACCCTTTTTGTTTTACTTTTTACTGTGTTAATTAGTAAAATTGTCACTCCTCATAAATTAGGATCATTTCTAATGCTGTGAGTGCCTGCTTAATCCTCTATGGGATGTGCTTTCATGACAGCGGCCGCTTTGTGTGTGTGTGTGTGTGTGTGTGTGCTCAGACAAAGTAGCATCTATCACTCTGCTTCAACAATAATTAGGTTAGAATAAATGGGCCATGATTTTGGGAACGAGGAGGATAGAAACAGAGGAGAGTTTTCCAGGCAAAACAAAGCCAATGACGGTTCAATAACTGAGACAGCGAGGCCGCGGACGCTAAGCGGATTGATGGCTCACGTTGGTGCAAGGGCGTGTTTTGAATACAGATGGGCAGGTTACCATAGAAGACGGTGACGCTGCAGATTTGCACAATAGTTGAGTAGAAAAGACAAGCACATCCCGCACAGAGGTGTTTTTTTGGGAAGTCTTTACTTCTCCATCTCCACACACTTGTGTCAACAATACAGTGAGTATGAGAATACCTCAAAATATATATAAGAATACCAAAAAAAAGCCTCAAAAGTCACACATTAATTTCAAGTGTGTTTTAAGTGTGTTTCAAGGATATTGTTGATAAGTGGAAACATGCATGGCAACAAAGCAAAAAAAAAGGAATCATGAAGGTTGAAAATACTTACTACTAGCTCGATTTACTTGATTACTATGTTAACCAATTTTTACTGAAGTAAGCACAATATTTCAAGTGCTTTGAGTTCAATTAAATTTTCTTGTAATGTTGGCAGATTTTAATTAATATGTGCTCAAATCTGAGATATTTGATTTAAAACAAGCCAAATAATCCATAGAGCAATAGAACAAGAAGATTTGAATTGCAATTTACTGATTTCAAGTGGGGCGGCACGGCAGTCTAGTGGTTAGCGCGCAGACCTCACAGCTAGGAGACCAGGGTTCAATTCCACCCTCGGCCATCTCTGTGTGGAGTTTGCATGTTCTCCCCGTGCATGCGTGGGTTTTCTCCAGGTACTCCGGTTTCCTCTCACATTCCAAAAACATGCTAGGCTAATTGGCGACTTCAAATTGACCAGTTCAGGGTGTACCCCGCCTCTCGCCCGAAGACAGCTGGGATAGGCTCCAGCACCCCCCGCGACCCTCGTGAGGAAAAAGCGGTAGAAAATGAATGAATGAATGATTTCAAGTGTTTCGACTTGTCACATTTTCCTGTTGTTTTGGTAGATTATTTATCTTATTTTCCACAATATGTACTAAAATCTCCCTGCAACTCTAATGAAGTACAAGTGTTCTGGAAAATGAATGAATGAATATACTGAAATCTGAGATACTTAAAACAAGCAAAATAATAAACAACCGATTACAACAAGAACATTTGATTTGCTGGGATGCCATTTTAAATTTTGGAATACTTTTTATATACATATCTTGTTACTTCAATTTCAATGACCAAATATTCTGATCTATAAGCCGTGAAGTAAAAGCTAACAAATACATACCAATAATATACAAACATGGACCAAGTATAGTTTTAACATGAAAAAAAACCCAACATTTTCATTTCATTTCATATCATTGGAGGACGAACAGCACAGAAAATGGTGGATGGTGCTGGTGTGTCCACCAGAAGGAGCCAGAGGAACCCAGAACCCAGTGGGAGGCTGACATCATTGCAGCACCCCAATGAATATATTGCTCAGACCAGTGTTTTTTATCCTTTTTTGAGCCACGGCACGTTTTTTTTTACTTTAGAAAAACCTCACGGCACACAACTAACCAAAACTGCTACAAAGTATCTTGAATTTCAATATAATTTCTCTATTTATTTATACTCACACAGTGTGAAACCCGGGAATGTTTAGATGAACACAAAGCCGATATGCTGGCAGGAATAGAAGAAACATGTTTTTAAAAATTCATATTGGATAATTCCTCACGACACACCTGACAATTTCTCATGGAACACGAGTGTGCTGAGACACAGTGGTTGCAAATCACGGGCTCAGACACTTTAGAATTGATATATATATAATTTTAATGTCATATTATTAGATATTTGTATATTTATTAGGTAGAGCTGTTTTGTGTTAAGTTGCTATGTGATGATTTTAGTGTTGTTTCTCAGGTGACACTGTGAATCAGACTTGTTATAGACAAGCTTAATGTAGTTAAAGTCATAAAACTAAAATAAAGTAAAATGGACATTAATAGGAGCAGTTTTATTGGAACAGCTAAAAAAAATCTTACTTTAAGACAATAAGCCGTTATTCATAGAGAGAGATTGTTTTGATAGTGGGTGTATATTTCTAATGTTGCTTACTGCACTGTCCTGAGTAAACATAATCAATATGCAGATTAAGATACAATACAACACTACATCTTGTCAGAGATCAAAACCTCAAAGAGATTATTTCGCACCATCTCCCAAAAAAATGCATATGTCGACTCAACTGAATCTAAATCTGTTGTTGCAGAACCGTAAAAAAAAACAGAACACAAACCAGTTTGATGCACGGTATGTCCCTGAGTGTGGCTTTAAACTGAGCCCACAATGAAAGGCGACACTATCTCATTGTTTCAAAAGCAGATTATGCGTGACTTGAAAGCCCCTCCAATTTAGGGCCCGGGCAACACATTGGACGCTGTGCAGCCCTGCCACTGCAGCACATTCACGCTCTCAAAGTGTCGTTAATCTCTCTCTCCGTGCTGCCTCGCTTCTTGTGTACAATAAATGCGAGGAATGCGGTACGGTATGTGATTAAATGCAGTGTTTATGTATGCGGAAATGTGGTTGCAGAATGGCTACCTTGTCATGTGAATGTCTGGGCACAGAAGCAAGAAAGCATGTTTATCTTTGCATATTAGGCACAAGGAATATAAAATACATGATTCCCACCAGCCCTACGTCTTACAAGTCAACACAATCTATTACTATGACAGTGGCTGACTTTTAAATTATCGAATGGACAATGATAACACAATATAATGAGTTTGTGCAAAGTACAACCAAGTCATAATAAAAACAGTTAAATTACCATCATTTTCCATGTATAAACCACTAGATTTTTCTTAAACTTCCAGCCGCCCAGCTTATACATAAAGCCATGTGGTTAATTTGTGGGTATGTTCTAATCTCGAGACATCCCCTTTACTTCAGAACTACTGCTAATCATTGAAACACTGTGTTGCTCACAAGTCAGTTAATTACTGGTGAGGCGCTGCAATGCTGACTCTGTCCATCAGAGAGAAGCAGAGGAACCCAGAGGGAGGCTGACATCATTGCAGTAGCAGCGGTTAACCAATTAAGTGCTATGCTAGAAGGAAATGCATTTTGGGATAAAGTTAAAATAGCTGTTGTTTTCTTATCATATTGGTATTTTCCTTGTATATTTTCAACCCAGCTTTTGAGTGTAAAGTTGCTGTGTGATGATTTTAGCGTTTTTAGCGTTCTTTGTGTGAGGTATATTTAGGGCTAATTATATCCCGAGTGAACCATGACAATTGATAAAGAAGGGGAGGGTGGTGGACCTGAATCTAATCTAATAATTACAAGTCAAGTATATTTCCTACTCAGCTTTATAGTGTAAAGTTGCTGTGCGATGATTTTAGCGTTCTTAGCGTTCTTTGTTAGATAACACTGTGAATCAGTGATCGATGTTCGAACCACAAAGTGACAAGGTATGCACTGTGCTTTTACCTTTTCTCTCTTTGTTACATGTTAACATGTAAACTAGTTATTGTGATTCATCAGTGGTGAGTACATTACATATACATTTTATACATTAAAGGTGTTAATAAATGTGTGAGGTATATTTAGGGCTAATTATATTCAGAGTGAACCATAACAATTGATAAAGAAGGGGAGGGTGGTGGAGCTGAATCTAATCTAATAATTACAAGTCCCTTTAATTGCAAATGTGCAAATTGAAGGAAAACGTCAAGATGGCAGGAGAGCCTGGCGTGGAGTGAGCAAGCCTTATGTAAAAAATCAATTCCTCACTATTAACAGGTATTTCTGGAACCCCCATGGAATAGTGGGGATCTACTGTATTCCATAAAGATTACATTTGGTATTAGTAGAGTACAATGAAAGTTCATCGTACTGGCTGACCACAATGACTATTAATGTATTCTTTGTAAGCACCATCTAGCTTGAAGTCTTGGTCTAATAATAATAAAGCAGGGCGCTATAGCATGGCTGTATTATTTATAAAGGCTCCATGGATCAGAATGAAGCCTTGTGAACTTTTGAACCCCTGCAATGTAAACACAGCTTAAAAAAAAAAAAAAAAACAGGCGATGTGTGTGTTGTGTATATTTAATCTCCCTGCAATGAAGGAGAATTATTTACAGTGTCAATTTACGCCAATCCATACTCAGCGTGTTACTGAGGGGGCAGCTTTTTATTGCCTTTATTATCATCATTAGCAGGCTGCTGCTGTATGAAATTCACCTGGGCTTCCTCTCCATAAATCCCCCCCATCTCCCTTCCCTCTTTTTTTTCTTCCTAGCTTTTATTTGTATGATAATGTTTGAGGACGAAGCGTGAAGCTGAATGACGTTCCAGCATTACCACAAAAACAAACGGCAGCGCGTGGAATACCAACAAGCATATTTAGGATGTGAGGTCGCAAAGGACATAGCGGAATGTGTTCCAACATGGATCGGAAAATTGATTTTACATTACGGGGGAAGAAGTATGCATGGAATAGTGTTGGGTAAATTTAAAGGTGTTTTTTCTGTCTTGTCAGTGCACCGAAGAACAGGCACCAGAAGGAACAGGGATGGGATGAATTATCGATCTATAGCAAGAATGGGGCTTTTAGGGGAACGTGTTAAAAATGGTTGGCTCGGTACTGCAGTATTTGTCAAGTTTTGTGGTATTTTTTTGCTACCGTCTATATGCTAGTCTTTGCAATACACTGCTTGCCGGCAGGGTATAACTTTCACCCATTGCCAGATTGTACCTGGGACGTCACTTGCTGTCCGCTCTGCATGGCCTTGTGGTGTAGTGACCTTCTGTGTTCTGGCTTTGGTTCTTTGCTATAGTTACCTTTTCCCGCTCGGCTTTGCTGCAGCGCTTTGTGTTTTTTTGCCATGTGCATTGTTTTTCCTGTCTGGCTTCTCCTTTAGTTATCTTACACGCACCAGCAAATACAAATAGACGGTGTGGACATTGAAAGGGTGAACGAAAATACATTTCTGGGGATCACAATAGATGAAAATATGAGCTAGAAACCTCATATTACAAATATACAACATAAGGTGGCCAGAAATATTTCAGTATTGAACAAAGCAAAACTTGTTCTCAATCAGAAATCACTCCACACTCTTTATTGCTCTCTGGTTCTACCGTATCGTACTTATTGTGTGGAAATATGGGCTAATAACTATAAAAGCAATCTTCACTCGCTAAATGTACTGTAAAAAAGGTCAGTAAGGATAATTCATAATGCCGCCTACAGAGAACATACTAACTCCTTATTTCTAAAATCACAAATACTTAAACTTGCTGATATAGTTCATCTTCAAACAGTTAAAATAATGCATAAGGCTAAAAATAACCAATTACCTAAAAATGTCATCCAATACTTTTCTACAAGAGAGGAGAAATATGATCTCAGGGAAGAAGTACATTTGAAACACTTCTATGCTAGGACTACGTTATGCTAGCCATAGCATTTCAGTATGTGGAATCAAACTATGGAATGGATTGAGTAAGGACCTCAAACAATGCACAACAATGTACTTCGGTACGAGGTGCATTATTAAAAAAAAAAACAACAACCTTAAAGCAGGAAGTGAACAAATGTAACAGTTATGCATACTGATTGTAAAAGTACCAGATGGAGGGGTAGGATTTAATAAGCTTTGCTTCTTCCTACTCCTTTTGGACATGTGGAACTGTGAACTGATTATGGGATGCACTCAATTGTAATCTGATGCATGTTCAAATGAAATAAAACCATTACCATTACCATCTTATGTTAGTTTTTTTCCTGCTAGCCTTTTTCTTTGGCAGTGATTTTGCAATATTTTTGTGTGCAACCTGTTTTGTTTTACATCTGTGGAAAGAGATCTCTTTCTGTTATTTTTCCCTCCTATGTTTTTCTTATTATATCATTTTTACATAGAACGTTGTCCTCTCAATGAAGAAAAATAGTGTTAATTGAGGGAGGGGTAAAATAAAGCTTGATTGATACTGCTGTATTGGTACAAAGTGGTGTATACTGGTACTGACACTTCAGTACTTATTACTGTATCAGATGGGTGGGTTTATACTGCGGTATGAATTCATTGATACTGGCTATGATTTGGTATCGACCATTTTCTGTGTGTGACACAACACAAGTGTGGGTTAGGTATGGACAGATGGAGTCCTGCAGTATTTATTTGTCTACAAAAACAAAGAAAATCTTGTATGAATCGGTATATCCCTTGTGTTTTCTGTGTCCTGATATTAAAAAAACAAGGTACTCAATAATAGGAAATACTATGAGTGGTTAAAGTAGTAGGGGGAAGGATTAAAGTGTGTTTTAGCTGGAATCAGTGGATTGAGACTGCAGTATTGATACTTGTGGGGGTATCAATATAATACGGTATTGTGTATTGTTTTTTACATCATTGATGCTTATTTTATTTTTAAATTTATGCATTTATTGATAAATGTATACATATAGCCAAAAATCAATTATGTGAATTGGTATGATATCAATATAATACGGTATTGTGTATTTTTGTACATTATTAATGCTTATTTTACTTTTATATGTATACATTTATCCATACATTATTAATGCTTATTTTACTTTTATATGTATGCATTTATGGATAAATGTATACATATAAAAGTAAAATAAGAATTAATAATGTATGGATAAATGTATACATATAAAAGTAAATGCATTTATGGATAAATGTATACATATAAAAGTAAAATAAGCATTAATAATGTACAAAAATACACATTTATTGATAAATGTATACATATGGACAAAAATCAATTATGTGAATTGGAGGGGTATGATATCAATATAATACGGTATTGTGTATTTTCTTTACATTATTAATGCTTATTTCATTTTTAAATGTATGCATTTATTGATAAATGTATACATATAGCCAAAAATCAATTATGTGAATTCGAGGGGTATGATATCAATATAATACGGTATTGTGTATTTATTTACATTATTAATGTTTATTTAATTTTAAATGTATGCATTTATTGAAAAATGTATACATATAGCCAAAAATCAATTATGTGAATTGGAGGGGTATGATATCAATATAATACGGTATTGTTTATTTTTTACATTATTAATGCTTGTTTTATTTTTAAATGTATGCATTTATTGATAAATGTATACATATGGACAAAAATCAATTATGTGAATTGGAGGGGTATGATATCAATATAATACGGTATTGTGTATTTTTTACATTATTAATGCTTATTTCATTTTTAAATGTTTGCATTTACATGGATAAAAATCAATGATGTGAATTGGAGGGGTATGATATCACCCACGGAGTGTGATGTTAGCTAATATAAATAAACAGGTGCCGCCGCACTCAAAAAGAGGCCGACCAGGCTTTAATCTCCAGCAGGTGCATAAGCGCTGACGAGCACGCTAGGAAAACAGACATCAGGGAATGAGGGAAGACGAGAAGGGAAAGCGAGCTGGGAACAAAGGTTAAGTGGTAAGAATGCTTCCGACATGGCTACCATGGCAACCCGTCGCAGGTACGAAGTGACCGCCTATTGCGTAATACCGCCAAATTGGCAGCCACTCAATCTCCCCACAATCCCATTAACTGACAACAGCTTAGTTTATCAGTCGTAATCAAGAGAGCCATTTAGAATAACATCAGCTGTTAGCATGCCTGAAGTTTATACTGCTTTTCTTACCTGCTAGCCATGGAGGACATTATTTAGCGTGGTGTCATTTTATGTTGAAATATGGCCATTTATGCATATTTACATACTTACATACAACTGACAGTACTTACAATTCACAGATCTCCATTATATACAGATATAATGTTGAAATGTTCACATAGAATAGAATCGGCCCACCAAAATCCAAATGGTAGGTTCCGCCCTCTGCGAACCAGGAAGTAACCTGCGAGCTAATGGACAGACATACAAATAAAGACAAATATTGATGTTTTTCACTTTTGTTTGAGGAATTTATTTGGTCTTGTTGTCATTTGAGTTCCAATGGAGCTGTTAAACCAGGAAGTAACCCGCTAGCGTTAAAATAAATATTCAATGATTTTGTTTGTTTTTTGACTGATGGTGCAGCTGTTATCCCCTGCCTAAAAACACAAAATGGTACGTTCCTGTCATTGTAAGGCATCCATATTAAACCAGGAAGTAGCCTCCTAGCTAACAAACAGACACACAATCACAAATGTGGTTGTCCACAATGTGGTTGAATTTAGTTTAAGGTAAGTAGCCTGCTAACAAAAGTTATTCTTGATTATATTTTGGATCCAGATGGATGTTCGTGTACTCAACAGCGTCATTGTAGTTTTGTTACTGACACAGTTTGCATGACCTTGTTTGTTGTCCCGTTCCTGGCACATATTTTTCCTATTCTGGACCTCTCTGCTGACCCACCTCCGGGTGTCTGTGTCTGCCAGCCAAGCAAACACTCGCTGTCAGTCATTTTCCGATCAAAAAATGGCTGAGAAGCATCCTTCTGGCCTGACATCTACCCACCCATCAGCCAACCAACCTCTCTCTCCGGTCCCAGTCCCACAGTAGGTGTCCCATTTTGGCTTCTCAAGTGACAGGAAACAACAACAGTTTGTTATATAAGCTGTTGTTTGGTGGACAATGACCGACATGCGGTGACGCAGGATGTCCATCTCAGGAGAGACTGGAGTTATACTGGACTAGACACTCATGCAAAGCTCAGCACGGCCCTTAAATGATGATTCATGGTGTCAGTAGGGTCACCTTCTCACAGCCACGGTCCCTTTTCATGAATATGTTTGTTTTACTTTAAGGCATGGAGTTTAACACTAACCCTTGGGCAAAGTGGGTGTTAACAATGGACTCCAGTTTATAGTCTCTGGTGGTCTTGTAGCTCGAACAAATCAATCCTTGGATGGTCCATGGCTCCACCAGTTCAGCATTGACTCTTTAAAGCCACTGTAGTTCAGAGACTAGCTGCTAATTCCTGGTTCAGGGTGCATGGTATTAGAAAACAGAAACCACCGGCCATTTTGATGACTGAAATGACAAGATTTACTGAAAAACAAACAGCATAGACCAGCATACGTTTTGTGCATACGTTGTGTTTTCGCACTGGTAGGTATGCTGATCTAGGAACCAGTATGCATTGTGTTTTTGTGCAGGTATGCTGGTTTGGAGACGAGCATATGACCAGCATACGTTGTGTTTTTGTGCTGGTAAGCTAGTCTCAAAAAAACGAAAAAACAAAAACAATATATGCTGGTATGCTGGTCTCCAAACCAGCATGACCAGCATATGTTGTGTTTTTGTGCTGGTAAGCTAGTCTCAAAAAAACGAAAAAACAAAAACAATATATGCTGGTATGCTGGTCTCCAAACCAGCATGACTAGCATACGTTGTGTTTTTGTGCTGGTAAGCTAGTCTCCAAAAAACGAAAAACAAAAACACAACATATGCTGGTCTATGCTGGTCATGCTAGTAGCTGGTCTATGCTGGGTTTTTTTTTCAGCAGGGATCGTTTATGTTCCTTAGATAGAACTAGCAGGTTACTTCCTGGTTCACACAAAATAGTGTAAGAAAATAGTAACCAACCTACTGGATGTTGAGGTTCTATTGTGATTACTAACACCATTGTTGTTTCCTACTAAATCTCATGAAAGATTTCAAACATTCCAACACTCCCAACAGTGAAGTGTGGCACTATTATTTGTTGCATCCGGAACTCTATTTGTTGAGTCTGGAACTCTTTTTTTCTTTAACTTTATTATGACCTTAACACTTTAACAAGCAGTGCTCAGTTACAACATCTCCATCTTGTACATCCGCACGACACTTCCTCATTCTCCACCAAGGTTCATTCAAGGACACTGGAACATCAACATGAAACACAAGCAGGTTGTTCCATTATTCAAATGTCAGATAACAGAGGTTTAAAAAAACACAATAATTACTATTTTAAAGAGGTAAGTTATCTTTTAAATTATTTTGTCATTCTATTTATTCTATTATTTTTTGTGGACAGTAGCTAGTGGCTATAACTAATTGTTTTTTAGATAGTTTGCAATTAACCTACTTTATCAAGCTATAAGTGATTGTCATGAAGAATGATGATATGATTTACACACATATTGTGCAGATGCACACCTAAAATGAGTGTAGAAAAACAGGCATTATTGTGTGAATAAGCCAATGCGCAAATACCACACAGTGCATTTTTGAGAACGAAGCTGTAAACAAATACAGAGGCAAATCTGCTGAAAGAGAAAGATGGAGATCCAGCACAGTTGCACCTTAGCTTTGATGAATTATGCAGTTTTTCGGATCATGCCAAACATTTTTGAGATTTGGCTCACTCTCGTCGTAATAGTAAACACTGCATGATTTATCAAAGGCTGGATGCAGCCTGAACGTCTGCTGCAGAGGATGGTGGTGGGTGAGCAGGGGGTCGGCTTCCTTCCTTCTTAATGCTGGATGGCGTCCTCCCTGCCAGGTCGGTGAGGTCATACGTGCAAACAAGGAAGCAGAATAGTGAAGTAACGTCTGGAGGAGACGGCGGGAACGCTCGCGCTACCTCACCCCCTCCCTTTCAGGTGTCATTTGTTTTATACTACTCGCCGTTGCATGTGTTTGCTTTGTTGAGATCTTGCTGTGATTCAACAGTAGCGAGAGCCGGGATGATGTCATGCCGGTCGGTGCTCATGAATGTTTGAGCAGACATTTCACACTCTGTTTCAACGAGAGGGAACACGGTAGAAACCTCGTCATTAACTTAGTATGTGTGTCAGGCTAACCAAATTCCACAACTTGGAATTGGATAGGACATTCATTCATTTTCTACCGCTTATCCTCACAAAGGTCGCGGGGGTGCTGGATCCTATCCCAGCTGTCTTCGGGCGAGAGGCGGGGTACACCCTGGATTGGTCGCCAGCCAATCACAGACATATATATAGACATAGACAAACAACCATTCACACTCACATTCATACCTATGGACAATTTGGAGTCGCCAATTAACCTAGCATGTTTTTGGAATGTGGGAGGAAACCGGAGTACCCGGAGTAAAACCCACATGGAGAACATGCAAACTCCACACAGAGATGGTCGAAGGTAGAATTGAACTCGGGTCTCCTAGCTGCGAGGCCTGCGCGCTAACCACTTATCGCCGTGCAGCCTGGATAGGACATGATTGTTATATTTATAATGTCAGAATAAATATTTAATGAAATGACCGAAATGCCAAAATGAAATATTGAAATGCGGCTCCAATGACTCGACACGACACGGCTCATCTTGGAAAATCAGGACGTTTTTACATCAAATTGTGCGACAGTGAGTTGGTTTATCGGTACTGTAATTTGGTAAATAACAATATGGATGTGCTGTAATATTGGGTTTATTTTGGAACGCCCAGATTGATTTTGAATGAAACGGTAGTGCTAATTGTACTACTTGTTTTTATGTTTCTCGCCCGAAGACAGCTGGGATAGGCTCCAGCACCCCGCACGACCTTCGTGAGGATAAGCGGTAGAAAATGAATGAATGATGGTATTTATTATTTGTGTGATACTGCACAGTGACTTTTGTCAGTACAGTGTAGAAATATGCATTCATTCATTCATTTTCTACCGCTTATTCTCACAAGGGTCGCCGGTGCTGGAGCCTATCCCAGCTGTCTTCGGGCAAGAGGCCGGGTACACCTTGGACTGGTCGCCAGCCAATAGTGTAGACATATGTTAAGCGTTTTTAATATTAGGATGCACAACACTCAAATGTGAATTCTAATTGCAGGTCCACTTCACATGTCCCCCTTTTATAACTTTCTTAGGGACATACTTGTTAGTGTAAAAAGAAGTTAACCACTATAGTCCTAAAATACCTTTGATAAAAAGTGATGACATGTATTATGACGCCGAAGTTTTACGGCTTGTCTGTAAACTTCACATAACTTATTGTTCCTTTTTTCCTGTCTCGCAAAAATCCAAAGAAAAAGCTAAACAATTTTGCTTCACTGTGCATGTTTTTTTGCACTACTACAGTGGTTCTAAACTGTGGGTCACTGAGCTGTTGTAATTTTTGTAATTCTGCTACCTAAATTTCTAACTTTCTAAGTGCACACTTCACATCTACATGGACATTGTATACGGATTGATATAGTATGTTGGTTTATCAATACCGTACTTGATCAATGTCGATTTTGGTCTCAGCTCACCGATATTATAATACCTGCCCAGACCCAGCATATTGTCGATCCTGCGCCAACTTCACGATGAAGTCATTGGTATAGATTTTGCATTAAATTGGGCTGACGTCTCTTGATTGGCTGATGTTATATCACATGATTGAAGTGTAAATGTATGTACTTTGTTGTTATTTATTGTTTATCGTAGGACCGCTTTGATGATGCTGTAATAGTCAGGACAGTGCATGATATGGAGCTCTGCTACAAATCGAAAAAAGGGAGATGTCCACATGAAAACTACTATTTTATTATGTGTATGATTGCACCTCAAAATAGATGCTGTATATCTTTACATATTTTGTTTAACATATCATCTGCACTATAAAGGGTGTGTAATGAATTTGGCCAAATGCAAATGTGCAAATATGTTGGTAGTGCTGTGTTTAAATGCTGCTTGGCAGGTCACCGTGAGTGTATGCATGCGGGATTTCCAAGCACCGGGTTCAAATACTGGCCTGCACATGCGCACTGAGGACCGTGGTGCTGGCTGTGCAGTGCCTGCTGCTTTGGGGCACGACTGCGGGCGAAAGCTGCTCGCTTCCGTCGCTCGTTTTGAGTCATGTGAGCCCAAATCTCTGTTTGGAGGGAGAACAGCTTGTCTCCGATTGTGCCTCCTCGGGCCATGAGAGAGCTTCCAGAACCCATCCTGCTCTCACTGGACAATAACATTTTTTTTAAATATGGAAAATAAAACAAGGGATTTTATATAAAGAGTGGGAAAAAATACACATGTTTTTTTTGTTTAGAGGTCAGTGGTGACCCAGTTGAGTGCAAACAGTGTGATTCAGAGAGTGCACTATCATGATATCATCATCACCACTGCAGCTAATTAATGATGAATGAAGTCAGCATGACTTTGGATGATTACCTAAGCCAAATGGCTCATTGTGTCATGGCTGACTCATGTGGGACTCAGGTTTTATTTAGATGTTATGAGAGTAAAGACAAACTTGAGCTATGATTATTTATAAATAGCACCCATAGCCATTATAAAGCATGCATGTAGAGGGCTTTTTTCCCCGAACAAAAATAAGGCAAAACATGAGTTTTATTGACTATAAAGATCAACTAAATCCATCCATCCATGTTATATGCCACATATGCTCACTAGGGTTCCAGGTATGCTGGAGCCTATCCCACCTTATCTTTAGGCGTGAGGCGGGGTACACCCTGGACTGGTCGCCAGCCAATCACAAACAACCAATCACACTCACATTCATACCTATATTTGTATATAGTTGTTCTGCGAGTAATAACTTGCCCTTATGTGTTATTTTACGCTAATATACTTCATTTGTGAAAGCAACATCAACTCAGTGTGAGGGAAATAACATAGTAAAGTAGTGGTTAAACACATGGATATTATTTGCAATGCACCGGCAAAAATGAGTTGGAGGTCAGGAGACCTTGGGCAGGTAGAGCCAGCCATCGCTTAGCGGGCTGATGTATTGATCCCTGAATACCATTAAGCAGTTTTCTTTTAGGTTTCCACTGCATCAGCAGCCACCGAGCTGCAGTAGAGTCGCCTCCTCGTTGGCCCGCACCTCCATATTGATCTTTGACTCATCGCATAGATAAGCAAACATCGCTCATACGTTGCATAATCAAGCAGTCATTTCTGTTGTGTTATCAATTGTCGTATGCTTCAGTTTTTGTATGTTGTGGTTTTTGTCTCATCTTTTGCATCAAATTAATAACATAAATTGAGCCACCATTTGTATCTGTTCCAAGAGCAAGCTCTTACAGATGAGTATGATGACACTCAAATAGTCATGACAATGCATGATATACTGCTGTGACTCCAAACTGGAAAGAAAAATACTCTAAAATGATTGGTATTTAGGCTGCATGGCGGTCTAGTGGTTAGTGCGCGGACCTCACAGCGAGGAGACCCGAGTTCAATCCCACCCTCGGCCATCTCTGTGTGGAGTTTGCATGTTATCCCCGTGCATGCGTGGGTTTTCTCCGGGTACTCCGGTTTCCTCCCACATTCCAAAAACATGCTAGGTTAATTGGTGACTCCAAATTGTTCATAGGTGTGAATGTGAGTGTGAATGGTTGTTTGTCTATATGTACCCTGTGATTGGCTGGCAACCAGTCCAGGGTGTACCCGGCCTCTCGCCTGAAGGCAGCTGGGATAGGCTCCAGCACCCCGCGCGACCCTCGTGAGAATAAGCGGTAGAAAATGAATGAAGGTATTTATTATTTGTGTGATACTGCACAGTGACTATTATCAGTACAGTTTAGAAATATGCATTCATTTTCTACCGCTTATCCTCACAAGGGTTGCAGGGGTGCTGGAGCCTATCCCAGCTGTCTTCGGGCAAAAGGCCGGATACACCCTGGACTGGTCGCCAGCCAGTAGTGTAGAAATATGTTAACCATTTTTAATATTAGGATGCACAAACACTAAAATTGCAGGTCCACTTCACATGTCCCTCTTTTAGAACATTCTTAGGGACATACTTGTTAGTGTAAAAAGAAGTTAGTCCTAAAATACCTTTGATAAAAAGTGATGACATGTGAAGCCAAAGTTTTACGGCTTGTCTGTAAACTTCACATAACTTATTGTTCCTTTTTTCCTGTCTCGCAAAAATACAAAGGAAAAGCTAAACAATCTTGCTTCACTGTGCATGTTTTGTACACTACTACAGTGGTTCTAAACTGTGGGTCACCAAGCTGTTTTCAGTGGGTTGCGGGTCTTTGCCTGGGGAAAAAAAAATGGAAAAATAATGTAATGACTCACATTTGTGTCTGAGGTATTCTCTTGCTACGCAACTTTGAGTGGGAGAGGAGGGACATTGAGAGGAGACTAACGTGCCATCCGTCCAACACACAGCTCCAGATATCTGCTGGAAATCCCTTAAAATATACCTTAGATATTTAACAAGTTTTGCGTTGAAAAAAAAAACTCCAATTTGCGTCACCCCTTGTAATTGAGTGGTGACAAACCATTTCAGAAACACCACTCTATTATCATATTTTCCCTGAACTCCACATTTTTTTCATACCTTACTTCAACTGTATGCTGAATTTCTGAGGCCCATCAGTTATTCTCATAGGGTCGGTATTTTCCTAAACCCAGCTTGTTTTTTGTTTTTTTTTTGCCAGTGTTACCTTGGGCTGCACAGCCAAGCTTGGCAGGAGAAAACAGGAAGTCATTAGCGCGCTCAACACTCGCCGTTGCGCCAAAGCTCGGCTGCTCTGAGCACATTGTCGCACAGCAAATGAACGACACCGGGGTTGAGACTGATCAACTGCGATTTCATGCACACATTTCAAGTGGCTCAATGCTGACGCATCTTTTTGGCCCGCGAAGCTGGATCTCCTAATGTTTGTGTGATTGTGTGTGTTTACAGAAGTGTCGCCGGGCAGCTTGGAAGGCGGGTCGAGGACAAGATTTCTCACTCTAATTAACACCTCGGCGACAACAGCATCAGTGGCATACGTCTCGACACCCCCACCCTCAGCAGAAGGGCTTTTTTTTTTGTTGTTGTTGTTATTTCCTTCCTTGACTCTCCAAATGGGCGTGCTCACTTGGCGAGGGGGATTGTACGTTCCATCATAGGTTATCTCGGGCCAATGCTGCACACTTGCATGCGATTGGAAGTTGGAATTATGCGTGGTTGATAGCCCGCAGCCAACTTGGGGTCACCACCACTACTGCTATTCTCAGCATCATATCTTTTTATTAAAAAAAAAAAAAAAAGACTGTACAAAAGATTGTAAAGTTTGACGGCTAAAAGACTCAACGTCTTTTGTCTCAAAAGCTGCAAGCGTGGGCACAAAATACAGTAACCTAATTTAGAGATACATTATATTGCCACATGTTAACATGGCCTTTGGTTCTTGGTGATTCATTTGAATAATGTCGCCAATTGTTGACAGTGGATCCAGCACTTTTGCGAGTCCACAACTTTGTCGCTTTGTAATGGTAATGGTAATGGTAATGGTAATGGTAATGGTAATGGTTTAATTTCATTTGAACATGCATCAGTTTACAATTGAGTGCATCACATAATCAATTCACAGTTCCACATGTCCAAAAGGAGTAGGAAGAAGCAAAGCTTATTAAATCCTACCCCTCCATCTGGTACTTTTACAATCAGTAACTGTTACATTTGTTCACTTCCTGCTTTCCATAATACAGTTTAAGGTTTTTTTTGGTTTTTTGTGGTATAAATGTCAGTTTTTTCCACAGAAAACTGTAAATATGTGAGAGTATGTTTGAAAAGCCTCAATGTTTACATGTTTATGTCTTTATGTTTCACGAATAATGTTTTTTTTTTTCATCAGGCATTGAGATTTCGCACTTTGTTCGGCGGTCCATGAACGCACCATAGTTGTGTGATGTGACTCCAATCTTTATCATTCATTACTGGTGAGTAACTATACATTGTATATTTTAAAAAAGTGTGTGAGGCATATTTAGGGCTTCGACCTGGATAGTATCTCAGGTGAACAATGGCGGTGGAAGAGTGAAGGAGAGGGTTCTGCAGCTGAATCTAATCTCATGTTTACAACAGTCACTTTTATTGCAAATGTTGATCAGAAATGGGAAGAGAATGTCAACCTCAAGCTAGCAGGTGGGCTTGGGGTGGAGAGGGATTTTTGTATCAACAATAGCCATTTTTATGGACGTATAAATATCCACATTTACATGGACCCAAATATTCCAATTCCATTCGGGTTATTTGCTCAAACGGAAAGAATGTAACCTTTGTATACACCTCAGTCCGAATGAAAAGTGCCAATCTGAATTAATATATAATCGGATTCACAGGGGTGGAATATTCCTTTCCCCAATCCGATTGAGGTATCTTGTACCCGCTCAGTCGGAAAGTTGTCAGACTGCGTTTTTCTTCGTGGTGTTTTTCTTCTTCTGTTTATTGGCGGTTGGCAAGCAGCTTTCGTGTGCATTAGCGCCATCTGTGGAACGGAATCTATACCCTTCTATACACCATTCACAAGTCCAGTTTTATTAAAAAAGAAAATACATATCTATATAAAGCATGTGCCGAGCTTAATTGTAAAATATTAGCAAGATTGAGCTTTATCTTTTCCTGTTCCTGGGTGCGTTCTGTCAACGATTGCTGAGATATGACGTAACACGCAGCTCGAGACGTTATTCGATTTTAAAAAATGGTGGCGAGCAATCGGCACTGGACTGCTGCAAAGAGTTTGTTTTTGATTCAAGCTAAATTTCAAACCTGGCGATATGGAGTTATTCCAACAAGTGAAAAAAAAACTCAACGAAGTCGGTATCACGTGATATTGGTGTTTACGCTTTACTCCGCATGCCCCATTGACTATTCTGGTTGATTATAGTGGCGCATGTAGACACGAGATTGGAATATTCCTTTCCATGTATACGTACCATTGCTTTCGGAAAGGTCATTCGGAAAGATTCCATTCGGAAAGAGAAAAACTCCTCATGTAAACTTGGCTACTGACTGATTTTCACCATTCACGGGTGAAAAGCGGGAATCAACTTGGACCCAAATGTACACATAACAAAAATTGCATCATTTTTTATTTAGCTTTGAGAGAATTATAAGTGGAAACAATGAAGTGGCATGGGACTTCAGAGTCAGAGCTTTTCTTCCTGCCACACCAGTGATTTAGTGATGCAGAGAGAGAGAGAGAGAGAACAATTATTTGTGCAATTGAGGCATCCAAAAAGAGATGCATTGCGATGTTAAATCACAAATTTTTGAATAGTTTATTCTTACTTTAATAAAATAACAATAATCATCTGACTCTTTATGTAAAGTGTGCTGCTGAAGCCAGAATCAATATCTCACTGTCCTCATACGACATCTATATATATATATTTTTTTTTCTTCGTTAGTTGACTTAATTTTGGTCATCCAGTTTATAGATTTGTTCAATACACTTACTCAGCATTTGAATGGAACATAAGTCCCCTGAGGTGTGGTAATGTCATCTTCTTACACTTCGATATTTTTATTCCTCACTGTCTGAGCACTGAACAAAAGAGGCTCAGGAACAGAGCCCGGGGGGACTACGTATTTGTTTGTTCATTGTGTAGACTGTCAAATGATCCCATAGCATCGCTAACAAACATGAATGCCTCAATTCTGAAAGTGAATTTTGAGGTAAAACATGTTCTGCAAAACTAACAATGTTATTCAGTAGAAGATTGAGATCGGCATGATCATACTGTAGTCTAATTTAGCCACTGGATTTTGACATGAATGCATCCATTTGGTAAAACTTTTATAGTCACTTGTGTACAAAATCTTTTACTTATTATCCAGCACTATTATCAGATCTCGGTTTATTAAAAACCTTTGATGACAAATAAAATATTCATATTAAAAACATTCCATAGCCTCTAAGTAGAAAAATAAGCTACTTGTTGGTCCTAAGCTCATCCTGGTATAGTAAAGAATGATACTTGAAATGTAAAAATATACCACAGCTACTTTCACAGCATAATTGCGGTTGGACAAAACCAATAAAAAAAACAGTATATATTTTTTTTCTCTCCATCTGAAATGTATGGAAATGCTGTAGTACTTTGATGACACTCAAATAGTCATGACAATGCATGATATGCTGCTAGGCCTCCAAACTGGAAATTCCCCGAAGAAACCTACTTCAAATTTACTATATTTATTATATCTATATCATATATATATCATATCCTATAGCTAGGCGTTCTCAAATAGTCGCAACCTGAGACCCACGTCTTCGGTCAGTTAAGTCGTGACCTACATTTATTTAAATCAAAGCAAGCAAATGTATTTGTTGGTTGTTTTTTAACCACTGGTGGCGCCTTTACGAATTGTAAACAAATGTGGCTTTGCTAGTAAAGAGAGGAGCAGAGCTTGGGGGAGCATATCTGGCTTATAGACACGCCCATATAAAGAAGTCCGCCCCTCTGTGACATCACAAAGAGGCAGTTTTACCACGCCGTTTGAAATCGAGTGTTTTGAGCCAACCCAAATGTACAAACCTCATCATCTGAAACTTTGGCACTGTTTAACACCAGAATACAACATTCTAACTACATTTATAGGTCAGAAACATGGGAAAAGCATACCAGCCTAAAATAATGCTATTTGGTAATAGCTGAAAGGATATCTGTGTGCAAATATAAATAGACATTGATTTAGAAACCTCAACGTCATTGTTATAATCTAAAAGGGAACATGTTGAATGGGACAAATGTCTTCGTAATTGATGTGAAATTTATTAACAAATGCGAAATGTATTAGCTATTGAGGTTTGCCTCTTCCTAGTCCTTTTGAATAATAATTGTGAATTGTGATATGTAATGTATACTGAAGTGAAATGAAAATGTTCAAATAAATCAGACAAGACAAACATGTTAACCACTCTGCCCACTCTGATCATCAATACACATAGTACTCTGCACCCAAATGCACCCTGAGCATTTGCCTATATTGACTAATGGACCAGACAGCTGTGCAAATAATGCATGGATTTAAAATATGTATCACAATTGCACAAAGTAAGGCCATAGAATCTGATATCTGACATTTTGTTCATTCTACAATTCTGCTTAAACATATCCTATCACAGTAACAGTGGATTTTATACCTTGATAAAACAACCGCCCGTGTGATCCACCCTGAGCGTGGGGGATGGGCGAAAGAAGTGGTAAAGTGAGGGAGATTAAAAAAAAAAAAGGATAATGAGAAATACGTGAGGTAGATTTTTAAACGGGGAGAAAAAAAAACTCCTGGGTTCAGTAGCTGCCTGTGGAAATGTAGCGGGTTCAAAGAGAGTCCAAAGGTAAACGGCAGTGAGGTAGATTAGACGATGGATAAAAAGCAGCACAGACAATGAGTCCATCCCACATTGTGTAATCTTACAACTCCCTACAGATTTAAAGAGGGAAAAAAAACATAATCAATGTTACGATGTTTCCTTTCCATTGGCTGTATTTATAATTTCTCTATCCTTTTATTGTGTTGCCACATATCTTCCAAGATGGGTTTTATCCTCTATTCTCCACTACGTATTGTAATGATTCATATAGCTCTCTATATGAAATTGTATTTTAGTGTCACCAGCTGTAAATGAATATCAATACTTGTGTCTCTTCCATCTTTCCAAGTGCTCCGCCATTCTAGACCAAGTCCAATTGGACGCGTCTGATTAAGACTTGCCAGCAGTTGATTTTTATTGGCTGTGTAATGGTGCAGAACCTAAACATTAATCAGAAACAATGGGATGCTGTGTGTCAGAGTACAAAGCTATTAGGGAACGGAGCGTATAGAAAGTACGTGTCGGAATGAGTCACCTCTTGGAGGGAAATGAGAATTGTTACCGGAAGGAAATTATTTTCTTTATTACACGCGTGGTGTTGTAATGCATCACACTGGCCGACCTAACGGGTCACAACATTAAGTACCCCTGCACAAGTTTGCATTTTGTTTTAATAGGTTATAATATGGGAATAGGAGGGGTAGAATATCATATTTCCTACTATAGTGGCCCAGTGGTAATTTTTTATAGTTATGGTATTTTAAAAAAGCCATTTTTACAATCAAATAACATTGTTCAGCTACAATGCTAATTGGTTAAAATGCCTACGTAACATACATGCATGTTTTAGTGCCTGGTAGGTGCTGCTGTTTTGGTTAGCAATCCGTTTAGCCACAGTGCCAAAATGGGTCAAATGATGGGGAAATTGGAGGTTGGTATTTTGGGAGAGGTGTTTATTGGTTCCAATTGATAACTAATGAATTGAGAGACACCCAAATTTTGGTATTACAAAGAGCTCTAACACCACTGTGAACAACAAGTGCAATAATAAGCACTTCTCTGACCGTGTCAATCGAAAGCCTTACCATGATTAACCTGATTAATGTTCTGGATTAATTTGATCAATTTTGGATTCGGGTGCATTGTGTCCTCCTCGTCCAGGTGTTGACTATCCCACTGTGAGCCTGTGCTTGATATAATCCGCTAATGGTCTTAATCCCGGGACGGGAGGGTCACATTTTTTAAAAATGGATGAGAAATTAATCTTCTGTCAGGTAGAACAATTTGTCTATGCCAAAACCAAATCCTTCTGTTGTTTGGGCTAAACAGGAACCAAACCGGACAGCCAAATCTCTTGGCACGGATAGTTAGAGATCCCTTTTGTCCTTGATGATCATTAAAATGCAAGACAAAAAAAATTGTATAATAACTGCTGTATATTAAAAACCACATACAGTGGAACCTCAACGTTTGATTTCCCTTAATGTGGTGCAATTTGGTAACAGACCAAAACATCCCTGGCATAAAAAAAACATGTTGTCATGTTCAGCAAATCTTCCAAGACTTCAGCTCTGTGAGCATGTGAAGGATTAATCAGTACAATATGGCTAACATGATAGCGGCCATTGGAAGATCACTGCGTCAATCATGTCTATCAAACATCAGTCACCTTAAATTCACTCCGCTTAAATACACTCACTACATTGAGAGGAAAAAACATATTTGTTCATATATAAGCTGCACCGGTTTTAACATATACCCATAATGCATTACTGCCAGGAGAGCAGAACCAGGAGAAGCCAGAAGAACCTGGAGCACAGAGCCCAGAGGGAGGCTGACGTCATTACAGCACGCCAATGAATGCATTGGTCAGATGGGAGAACTTTAAAATGTTGTTTGTTTTTTTTATACATTTTAAACTTGTATTGATACTTCTGAGGTATACTTTTGGATTGTTGCGTTGCTGTGTGATGAATGTAGTCTTGTTGTCAGGATGAGTCAGACTGTTATGTTATTATACTGTTATATATAATGACCTACTGCAATTTCCAGTGGGTTGACAAGCTTGTTACGAGTGCACTGATAGCTTGTGATTAGCTCCTGCCAAAGAAAGAGCTGCCGTTGCCTCACTGACTCGTGAGCGGCACAGTATTTCGAAGGAATAAATGGCTTTCAAAAGATGAATTCTGACATTGGAAGTGAAAAGGTTTTGTCTTTGAAGTGGGACCAAGTGAATGTTGACAAAGTTACATGTGCAAATGTGTTACGCATGTCCTCCCCCAGATGCTTTTCAAACGTTTGTACATCCCAGCGACTGCCATATCTTTCTATGCCATGCGAAGCCATGCCAATGCATATGTAGCGGCGTATCCAAACTAATGTCATTGTTTCTGCCTGAGTGCATCAAAAAGACTTCTGCAATGTTGTTGATGTTTTCTTCTTCTTTTTCTCGCCTTCCCTTCGCAGTAATCGGAGTGAGGAGGGGGTAAAAAAGGCCTACTCAAAGCAGCGCTCGCCCCGCAGCGAAACATCTCTTTTCAAGTTGGTCGCGGAGGAGACGCGAGGGAGGATATGCTTGTTTTTTTTTTGTTTTTTTTGGCGGGAAGGAGAATGAGCAAGGAGGGTGAAGTCGCAGGTGAAAAGCTGTATAGAAATGTCACATTTTCTGACAGCCCAAGCAAACAACTCCTACTAAGGTAAACAGTTTTCAGTAGCGTTCACACTGCAATATTGTTGTAGACATATAGCTAAACAACGACCTCTGAGCATTTTCATCTTCATAAAGGAGGCACTCTTTTGATGCAACACTTAGATGTCCTTTTTTTGTATAAGTGTACCTAATAACAACTCCAAACCTCTACACTACAACATTGTTGAGTCTGCTGAGGGGGTGCCGTGGGTCCCTTCGACCCGGCCGGCTGGGGGTTCCTCCCTTTGATGTGGGGGTCCGCCCGTCTGTTGGAGTCGGGGGGCCCGGGTGCTGGTCCCCTGCGGCTCC
This sequence comes from Doryrhamphus excisus, assembly GCF_030265055.1. Taxonomy (NCBI): domain Eukaryota; kingdom Metazoa; phylum Chordata; class Actinopteri; order Syngnathiformes; family Syngnathidae; genus Doryrhamphus; species Doryrhamphus excisus. Next base: position 6,981,326 of record NC_080478.1, read on the forward strand.
TCCCAGTGTGGACGGCCCCAAAGGTGGCGTTTCCTTGATCCTCAGTGCCATGCCATGTCTCTCTACTATGTGATTGTTTGTGTGTGTGAGGGTGTGTGTGTGTGTCTAGTATGGAGGCTGGGAGGGAGGGGCTTTCTTAGAAATTGTTTTTCCTTTAAAATTGTGGTAATTGTTTTTAATTCTGTAAAGCACTTTGTGTTGCATGTCTTTGCAGGGAAAGTGCTCTACAAATAAAGTTGACCACTCGGCACGGCGGTCGAGTGGTTAGCACGCAGACCTCAGCGAGGAGACCAGGGTTCAGTTCCACCCTCTGCCATCTCTGTGTAGAGTTTGCATGTTCTCCCCGTGCATGCGTGGGTTTTCTCCGGGTACTCCGGTTTCCTCCCACATTCCAAAAACATGCTAGGTTAATTGGCCACTCCAAATTGTCCATAGGTATGAATGTTAGTGTGAATGGTTGTTTGTCTATATGTGCCCTGTGATTGGCTGGCCACCAGTCCAGGGTGTACCCCGCCTCTCGCCCAAAGACAGCTGGGATAGGCTCCAGCACCCCCGCGACCCTCGTGAGGAAAAGCGATAGAAAATGAATGAATGAATGAATGTCTGGAGCAGTTTGGAATCAGTAGGCCTATTCATCTGAAAACATGCCAAAAACATAAAAAAATATCAAAATAAATTCAAGCTGCAACTATTAATCAATGATTAATCAATTATACAATTAATCAACAGCCACTTTGGTAGCACCCGTTCCCCTCCTCTATGTTTGTGTCGGAACAACCCCAATTAAGCACTGCGCTGTTCACATGAAAAGGTGTCCAAGCGCCCAATCAGAAAACAGAAAAATGCTGATGTTACTGTACGCCTGCAAGCTGGCCATGTGACGCCAATATAAATTATGACTGGTTAACAAAACTATCTCCGGGTACTCCGGTTTCCTCCCACATTCCAAAAACATGCTAGGTTAATTGGCTACTCCAAATTGTCCATAGGTATGAATGTGAGTGTGAATGGTTGTTTGTCTATATGTGCCCTGTGATTGGCTGGCGACCAGTCCAGGGTGTACCCCGCCTTACGCCCGAAGACAGCTGGGGTAGGCTCCAGCACCCCCCGCGACCCTCGTGAGGAAAAGCAGTAGAAAATGAATGAATGAATGAATGAATGGTTAACAAAACAGTTTCATTGCTAATAGTGTTTATGTGACATGGGCTTGCATTGCTGATTCTGAAGGCCTTGATATGGCAACACATAGAAGCTAAAATAAAAAAAACACACTACAAAATGACGATTGAATTTAAAAGTACAATTTAAGTTAAGGGTTAGCTCTTACTGCTGAGTGACATGATGTATTTGCAGGGAATTTAATGTAAAAATACATTTCAAATGTCATTTTTTTATGCCATTACCTGCACTGTTTCTATATTTATGTATGTTCTATTTCTAAAAAAAGCCCTTCAATCTGCAAAAATGCTGACTTCCATTTTGAGTAGGCGTTCTGGTGTAAATATATTCATGAAGCTATAGATTTTCACAGGTTTAGATAGGGTTGTTGAGCCCCTAAGCCATGTTCATGATCCAGATATGTGTACTGTATAGTGACACCCCCACAAATCACTCCCTTTTCTCGTGATGTTGATATGTGGAGGATTAAGGACCTGTCACACACGTGGATGTCTGCTATACCACATTTTTGGGGGGGTGAATCTTTATAATCAGGACGACTGAATTGCACATTAAGGTTGGATCAGGTGGGATCCGAAAATAGCTCCCAGTGTGTTCTGCTGCCGTTGTCATGGAGGCTAACTGCTTCAGGTGATTACACCCACTTGCCACAACATTAGGTACAGTGGCACCATGTCATGAATGCAAAATACTGCCTGTAGACAGATGATTATAGTAAGTTATGAAGACATTTTTAATTTATTCTCTATTTTTTAATATGTTTATTATCATTGTGCAGCGGCACGGTGTTTGAGTGGTTAGTGTGCAGACCTCACAGCTAGGAGACTAGGGTTCAATTCCACCCTCAGCCATCTCTGTGTGGAGTTTGCATGTTCTCCCCGTGCATGCGTGGGTTTTCTCCGGGTACTCCGGTTTCCTCCCACATTCCAAAAACATGCTAGGTTAATTGGCGACTCCAAATTGTCCATAGGTATGAATGTGAGTGTGAATGGTTGTTTGTCTATATGATAGTGATATGGGATATGGGATAGGATCCAGCACCCCTGCGACCCTCGTGAGGAAAAGCGGTAGAAAATGAATGAATGAATATTATCGTTGTTGTTGTTTTTTTTATTGTGGTTATTTGTAAGAAAATACAAGTATTTCCATGTATACTATTTTTGTGGTTGTACATTTATGATTTATTGTAATATAATATGCAAATGTGTATATAATTAATAGTAATATACAAATTATATAATACATTTTATTGTTAAATAATACTTATTTTATTAGTATATTTGAAATCATTTTCTAAATATTATATTTATGTAAGAAATAGTCCCATATACAGTATTTATTGAGTTAATTTTATTGGACAGAATAATCCTAAAAAAAGTGATGGTAGGGTGATGGGCGTTTGCAAGGTTTCTGGTAAGTTTCAAGCAAAATCTTTGAAACTGCACTTTTTATTTAACTTTACCCATCATTCACCATGATTATGTGAAAACATGATTTCATATTTCTTTCCTTTTTCTGTGCATTATAACACGAGAAACTAAGTTAATATGAGCTAGCCAATAATGCATGGATACACCTATTTCAACTATGAAGCCCTCTAAAAACCCTCTAACAATGTTGCATGGTTTGATATACATGCTGTGATCATACATTAACACGTACACTAATGATAACATGTAATAGTTGCAGTATCTTGCTACTGAAACCTCTTTCCTAGGGCACATTAATACACATACTTATGCTAGTTGTCACGAGCAGGCTTGCGAGCTTAGCGATGCGACCCCAGGATGCAGAGAGCAGGACCAAAAATGTAGGTACAAGGGATTTAATGGAGTTTAAGCAATGTAGGCAGCAACTACAGGCAAACCAAAAAACAAAGACAGCAACTACAGGCAAACCTAACAAAGACAATGAAGCCACAAACAAAAGAGCACACACCTGAACTAAATAGGGAGAGTGGAAATTAGAGACAGGTGTGTGAAATGAGTCAGAGAAAGCAGAAGGGAACAAGAAAGGAAGTAGTACCAAAATAAGGGCATGAAAACCAGAACAGAGGCAAAGAAGGAAACTAAGAGAGCTGTCACGAGGGGGTTAAGCCCGCTCGTGACAGTACCCCCCCTCAAGGACGGATCCCAGACGTCCAAAAAGTCCACAGACCAAGAGGGATGGGAGGCGGGGGGACCGGAGGTGGGTTGCTGGCCGGACCTCTCCGGAGGTCGGCCAGGGTGGCAGGGCCACGCAGGAGGGCGGCCTGAAGGGTGAGCAGCCCGAAGGGAACCGGGCTCCTCTGGAGGACGCCCATGACGGCAGGCCCAGCAGAAGCCATGGATGGACCCCTCTGGGGGGCGGCCAGGGTGGTGGGCCTGGCAGGGGAGGCCAGCCCGCCGTGGAAGAGGTGGCGCCGGAGGAGGAGGCGCGGCGTCCCGCCGTGGCATCGGTGGCGCCGGAGGAGGAGGCGTGGCGTCCCGCCGTGGCATCGGTGGCGCCGGAGAAGGAGGCGTGGCGTCCCGCCGTGGCATCGGTGGCGCCGGAGGAGGAGGCGTGGCGTCCCGCCGTGGCATCGGTGGCGCCGGAGGAGGAGGCGTGGCGTCCCGCCGTGGCATCGGTGGCGCCGGAGGAGGAGGCGTGGCGTCCCGCCGTGGCATCGGTGGCGCCGGAGGAGGAGCCGTGGCGTCCCGCCGTGGCATCGGTGGCGCCGGAGGAGGAGGCGTGGCGTCCCGCCGTGGTATCGGTGGCGCCGGAGGAGGAGGAGCGAGTCCTGGATCTTGGCTGGACTGTGGAGCAGAGGAACAGCAATGCGAGTCTTGGGCGAATGGTAACATACCGGACAGCACATCCCGGTTAGCTGCTATAACTGGTCGTGCTGGAGGTCCGGTGGGCTGTTCCTCCTCGGGCGACCAGCAGAGGGCATCATCCCCACACTCCACGGACAGGGTCTGATGTGCGTCCTCCGACGCATTGCTGGTCCTACTAGCCCCCCCTTCCGAAGGCGGATTCCAGACGCCGTATGCTGCTGGATGTGGAACCAGGGACGGGAGGAGAGGGACCTGGAGGAGGGTCTTGAGTTCAGCCCGCTCTGCTGCCCGGACCAGGTCTACAAGGGACCTCAGGCGGGGTTTGGGCTCTGGAGGGGTCTGGGGCATCAAGCCGCTGGACACGAGAGCCAGGGGATGCTGGGGCTTGGGGCTGCGCGGCTTGGGCACAGGAGGAATCCGGGGAGTCACGCAGCTTGGCACGGGAGCCAGGGTTTGGAGACCCTTGAGGCTGCTTGGCTTTGGGACTGGAGGAATCTGGGCCGTCATGCAGCTTGGCACGGGAGCCGGGGTTTGGGAACCCTTGAGACTGCGCGGCTTGGGGACAGGAGGAATCCGGGGCGTCACGCAGCATGGCACGGGAGCCGGGTTTTGGGAAACCTTGGAGCTGCGTGGCTTGGGCACTGGAGGAATCTGTGGCGCCACGCAGCTTGGCACGGGAGCCGGGGTTTGGGAACCCTTGGGGCTGCGTTTGGGCACAGGAGGGGAACGTGTGCCGCGGTCCTCTTCGTGTTGCATGGGGGGCAACAGGGAATCTGAAACGGTAGGCGGCTGGGGCTCAGCGGGCTGTCGTAACGGGGGCACCATCAATAGTGGTGTGATGGGCCGGCACACAGAGACAGCATGGGGGGTTAATTCCGCCTTGGCGTGGCATGGCGTGGAGGAAGGGGGTGCCCTCACCTTACAGCCACGTGAACCTTTTGCGGAGGTCGGCCGAGACGTGCGTCGGCGTCTTGGTCGGATAGGCTTGTCCATTGCGGGACCCGGATACACCCACGCCGTGGGGATGAGCGTGCCGTCCGGCCCCCAAACCATATCCTCCAGCTCCTCCGGGGTAAACATGGTTGATTCGTTCTCCATGGCCTTGAAGATCTGCCAAGTCCAGAAATCGCTCTCCGCGAGGTCGTCTTGTGGTGGCTTCATTCTGTCACGAGCAGGCTTGCGAGCTTAGCGATGCGACCCCAGGATGCAGAGAGCAGGACCAAAAATGTAGGTACAAGGGATTTAATGGAGTTTAAGCAATGTAGGCAGCAACTACAGGCAAACCAAAAAACAAAGACAGCAACTACAGGCAAACCTAACAAAGACAATGAAGCCACAAACAAAAGAGCACACACCTGAACTAAATAGGGAGAGTGGAAATTAGAGACAGGTGTGTGAAATGAGTCAGAGAAAGCAGAAGGGAACAAGAAAGGAAGTAGTACCAAAATAAGGGCATGAAAACCAGAACAGAGGCAAAGAAGGAAACTAAGAGAGCTGTCACGAGGGGGTTAAGCCCGCTCGTGACACTAGTTCTGTTAACAACAACAGCAGCGACAACATATACGATGTCCGCTCTTATTGGAATGGCTTCCAGCACAAGACGTGTGCTCCAGTCCTCAGATAAAAAAATGCTGACGTCTGTGAATGACACTCGGATAAGCGGTTAGCGAGGCGTCCACCCAATAAATATACTTTTTCATGTTAGCTTGGTTAATATACAAGTCAGTTTTGTAAATGGAACACTGTTAGTGTTTTTTGGAGTTTTTGTGTGAGGGTTATTGCGTCAAAATTGGTATTTCCCATAATGTCGGTTGTTGGCTAGCTCATATTAACTCATTTTCTTGCGCTAGAATGCACAGAAAAGGGAAATAAAAATGTGTTCATGCCAAACCTGAAAACTACAACTGTTTACAAATTGTCACTTTCAGTTTTCCTGTTTTTCTTTCAGGATATAATTTATTTCGGCTATTTTTCAAGCAGTATAGAAAGTGAATGACTGGGAAACATTCATTAATTAATTCATTTTCTACCGCTTTTTCCTCACGAGGGTCGCGGGGGTGCTGGAGCCTATCCCAGCTGTCTTCGGGCGAGAGGCGGGGTACACCCTGGACTGGTGGCCAGCCAATTTGTCAGAAACAAAAAGTATATCTATCATCTAATATACAAAAATAATATATATCATTTATTCATTCATTTTCTACCGCTTGTCCTCACAAGGGTTGTGTGGGGTGCTGGAGCCTATCCCAGCTGTCTTTGGGCGAGAGGCGGGGTACACCCTGGACTGGTCGCCAGCCAATCACAGACATAGACATATATATAGACATAGACAAACAACCATTCACACTCACATTCATACCTATGGACAATTTGGAGTCGCCAATTAACCTAGCATGTTTTTGGAATGTGGGAGGAAACCGGAGTACCCGGAGAAAACCCACGCATGCACGGGGAGAACACGAGTTCATCCTTATTTGAACTCATACATTGTCTAATTCGAGGCACAATAAATAGAAAGAGTACTGGATATTTACAAATAAAACTATCACACTCGAGCTTATTAGCTTATGCAGGTGTTCCTCATGAAGTGCCAGGTCTAACCGTAATCAAGGTTAGACTTTAAAAAGGGATCGAGAGTGAGACATTCAGGTACTCTGTGATCTCTGCCGAGTCCTGCATGATGTAAACGCACTGCAGCATTCATAATCGCATTGCAACATAGCCCAATTATTTTTGACTTTTTGTTGTTGTAGCTGCCATTTGACAAGAGAAGTATATGGGGAACACTCCCTCCACATCAAACATTACATTTCATATGCCTTCTCTTATCACGAATGGAAGATGATCATCCCCTGCTTGTTTCCCTTGCAACACTGGAGTACTTCATGAGCAACAAGAGTTACTTTTTTATGTTCTTTTGTTTGAACTTTAGAGAACATGCAGGTCCCGGCTGAGTTGACGCACCAATGCTTCTTATTTCTTCCTGGCTTTGCAGAGTGACGCTTGCAAGAAGAACCTGGCCTTCACACGGGACCTGCAAGTATACCTTTTCTTCTCTCTTTCTCTCTCCTTGTTTGGGAGCAGGGGTCTAAGCTTTTTTTCTCTTCTTTTTCTTCCACTCTGACCTTCAGGGGGCACACACACACCCTCCTCCTCACCAGCCATCCTTGCTTTTCTTAAAGAAGAAAGAGGAAAAGTTGAGGACACATGTTTTACATCCTGAGGATTCCAGAGGAGCTTTTTACCACAACAGGTACAAAAAAAAACCCCATCAAGGTCACTGGACACTTCATTAGGTACACCCATCCAAGCTAAAAAGATGTACAATAGTTGACAATGTCATGTATTAATTAAACACCATTCATGTTGCTATTATAATATTATTCTACGACAATACAAGAATGGATAATAAACACATTAGTACATGTATTGGACTGTGCAGGTGTACCTAATAATGCGTCCAGCTGTAATTAGTCGATACAGCATCAGCCTTGCAGTTGCAGCACCTCCTGCGTAAGGTGTGTCCTGCAGTGGAGTGGGCGTGGCTACAGTCACTGCGCCAAGGCCGAATTTGCACACACACACACACACGCCATATATAAGCAGCGTCAACAGTCAACACAAAGCACTGCGCCTCACACATTTGTGGTGTACATGAATCCCACTTTTTATTTTTCACAGAAAAAAAAAGACAATGATGCTCATCCTTTCATCCTAGATTGTGTTTTTTTTTGGGGGGGGGGGGGTTACATTTTAAAACCATTTTTGAAAAAAAAAAAAAAAACTGTAGCACCAAAGCAGATTTTTAATCATACTTTCTTTGATTAAAAACATCATTTGTGCTATAGTTCATATTTTGAGCTCTTAATTGTGGGGAAGCTTTTCTATTCTTGTATTAAAAAAAACAAATTCCAGTTGCAATCACTAATACATTGAATACATTTTTTATTATTTTAAAAAAGAAATGGGTATCCAAGCAGGGAAATAAGCTTCTCCATGATGATTATATATATATATGTGTATATATATATATATATATGCATATACATATATATATATATATATTACTTTATTTCTTTATTTAAATATTTATATATGTATACATTTATATTATGTCTATATACAAGTATGGCACTTGATTACACAGACAACAAAGAAAAGAAGCAACTTGACAAATCATATTAAAAAAAAAAAAAAAAAAAGCCGTGGGCGCTTTGGTGTGTCCTAAAAATATTTTGAAGTGTCACAGACGTTAGCGTTTTGCTGCTTGATAGAAAGCGATGGAACGGTTACTTACATGTTATGTTTAAGGTCAAGTGGTGTGACACAGGCAACAAAATCCATGATGTATGTGAACCATATATGTATATATATATATATATATATATATATATTTATAAATCCGGATGTCCTTTTTATGGTGCCATTTAACTACAGGTGGAAATAGAAGCATGTCTTTAGGTCATAGAAGCACATATTGGATAGTGCATTTTTTTTTTTTTTTGCATTTTCCTCCCTTTCTAGTCCAGCTGAACTCACCGGCCACAACATTAGGTACCCCTGTGCTAATTTTGAGGTATTCATTTAACAGTTTTGTACTTTGAAGTGGTGTAGAAATGTTATTTGTAATATTTTGCTTGACTTGATTTGGCAATCCTGCACCAAACAAGCACAATAATAAGCATGTTGTTACATGAATACCTCAAAATCAGCGTTGCAAAGGCAGGCGTTCCTTATGAAGTGTTCAGCGAGCATGTGGTTCCTCTTACGTAGAAACGTTACTAAAAAGTTGCATCAGTGCAGTCATAATCATAGAAATCATAATAAATAAGTGAGCACACGCCTGCTGGAGTCCTTCAGAACCCAAAAGATTGAAAGCAAAGGGAAATAAAACTTGCCCACTGTTGGAAAAAGTCATGGATTTTTTTTTTTTTTTAGGCGTGCCTCCAAAGTTCCTCTCCTAGACGTAAGCCGAGTCGCTGGACTGTGTGCGCCCAAAATTGGGTACGCTCATCCTGGGCAGGTCCTTGTTCCGGATCTCGTAGATGGACTTCCGGCGGGCCTGCACCCCTCGCACGGCCGTCTTGATTTTCCTCCAGCCCAAATGGTTGAGTTCGGCCAGGTTGAGCACCACGCAAAAGCCGCTGACAGCGAACATGAAGACCAGGAACACGGTCTTCTCCGTGGGCCGGGAGACGTAGCACTCAACGTCCTTGATGCACGGGTAGCGGTCACACTCGTACACGGAGGGTACGTTGAAGCCGTAGAGGAAGTACTGGCCCACCAGGAAGCCTATCTCCAGCGCGTTGCGGAACACCACCTGGATGATGTAGAAGCGGGAAATGCCCTCCTGGCGCCTCATTTTTGACTTGGTAGTTCTGGCGGCGGCCGAGTTGGGGATCTCCTTGACCTCCAGGCAGTCCGGCTCGGCCTCCTTGGTGGAGTTCTCTGTGTTCTGCAGGACCACACCATTGACAATGGTGTTCTTGATCTTCTTGCCCTCGTCACGTTTCAGCGAGTCCTGCTCCTTGTCCAGGGTCAGGTAGACGGTGGAGTAGCGACGCTCCTTCTGCTTTGCCGACTGGTGCACCGAGTAGGTGATGAAGCACAGGCTGGGCGTGCACACCATGATGATCTGGAAGACCCAGTAGCGGATGTGCGAGATGGGGAAAGCCTTGTCGTAGCACGCCTGGTTGCAGCCCGGCTGCAGGGTGTTGCACACGAACATGGTCTGCTCATCATCGTACACTGTCTCCCCCACGATGGCCACGATCAGGATCCGGAAGATCACCACCACTGTCAGTAGGATCCTTTTTTTTCAGTGATAAAAATAAGAAGAAGAAAACACTGTGAAAAGAAGTGGAAAAAAAGATGGAGCACATGTTGAGTGTGGTGCACGGGAGCTGTCCAGTGCTGAACCGCTTCCTCCTTACCGTCTTTTGCCCTGTTGTGTTCTATGTGAATGACATGTGTGGTTTATGAGTGGACACAGACACCACAAAGCAACAACAGCATCCAGAAGACTAGTTAAGGTTAGGTTACAGTGAGTGGGGGTGGGGGGATATCTAAAATCTAAAAGGAAATCCACAGACAACACAGACACCCAATAAGGAGAGGAGGGGGAGACAAGATCCTGTAGGCACAAGACAGAAGCTGGGGGACTCGGGACCATGCTAAAGACGATCCTGGAGGCTGCTGCGTCTCTTGTCTTCTCCGTTTGGGTCACCTTACCTTCCTATCATAGTAGAGTGCTGCTGGACAGCAGCCTCCAGGAGCCTCTCTAGTATAGTCCATTCCCCCATTTCTGAGCATCCGGAGGAGCAGAAGAGGGCACAAGTGGTGGTCCAGTCCTTCCCAAAAAATATATATGTGTAAAAAAAAAGAAGGGTTGGTGGTGTCGGCGAGTGGGGCGGGGGCTTAATTTCCTACTTCCCCCAAAAAAGAGAGTCTGAGCAGAGCGTCACAATACGAGCGCATCCTGCCGCGCCAACTGTCTCTTTGTGTGCGCGCTCCGCTCGCTGCCTTCCTTGTGCGTCCCGCTGTGTGTGCCGTGCGCTCCCCCCGACGACCGCGCCGCCGCCACGCTGCCCCCCCGTCATGGGAGTGTGGTGGGGTGACTTATAAGCCCTCCTATTTTCGATCCTCACATCAGGTTGACCGCGCCTGGATGGAGGGGAGCTTGGATTTAATGTCTTGCCAGCATTAATCCGCCTTTAAGTAGTCCCCTCCACCCCCACCCCCACCCCCACTGCCTCCTCCTCTGACTCCCTGCTCCTCCCCCTCCTCCTGTCCGTCCATCCCTCACGCACGCGTGAACAGGGCTTCTGATTTGGGAGTAATTCACAATTGAACATACTCCCGACATACACGCCCTGCTGAGGACACACAATGACAGTAGCAATTAGTTTGCCACCAGATGGCGCTATTTTGGATCTATTTTATAGTTAATGCAGAGCTGGTGAAATGAGAGCGTGTAAATGAACGTGATTGTCGTGTGGATTTGGGGCTAAGTTCCCTCCACAATTCTGCCTAGCAACAGGCAGCCATGCAAACATGCAATTATTGGTGACACACTAACCGCCAAATCAATATTAGGCTCACACTTGAATGGAGGAAATGTTCAAGTTATGAATATTAAAAGCATGAATAAACATGCTGGTGCTCCAATGTCATTAAATCCTTATTATATCATTATACAATTGCATTCATCAGAAGTTTATGCAGGTTTTCTACTCATTTTTATGACTTTATTTAGCATTACCAGGAGGTTGTAACATATAATTTTAGTCCAGGAATGTTTTTTTTGTGAAAATTACTTGACTATGACAATTTTTTCCGTGTGGATGGGCAGATTACACATTTCCCAGCATGCTTTGCTCTAGTTAAAATGATCACTTTTGACTGTGTGATGCCTCTTTAAGGTGTTATTTTACACACAGGGTGTAATAGTTACATTTCTACCATTTTTTGTGGTGTACCGTTAAATGATTTTGACTTTTGGTATGACTCAAACAGCCTTAATAAGAATGGCTGTCAAATTTGTGCTATATATAATATTGTTATTATTATAATAACAAATGTTGAAATAAAATGCTGGTGTAGTTCATATAGGTTTATGATAAGGTTTGTAATGCAGGCCTATGTTTGATGTTGGCCTACACTCTTATGATATTATGACCTTCTTTATGTTTACCCTCATAATATGACCATTTTTCATAAAATTGTATCATTTCAATTGCATCATAATTTACGACTTATAATATGTAATGCTCACCTGGTGGTCCAGTGGTTAGCATGTTGGCCACAAGAGATCATGAAGACCTGGGTTCGATTCTCTGCTTTTGGCATCTCTTGCATGTTTGCGTATGGGTGGAATGGCGGTCTAGCGGTTAGCACGCAGACCTCACAGCTAGGAGACCAGGGTTCAATTCCACCCTCGACCATCTCTGTGTGCATGTTTTCTCCGGGTACTCCGGTTTCCTCCCACATTCCAAAAACATGCTAGGTTAATTGGTAGCTCCAAATTGTCCATAGGTATGAATGTGAGTGTGAATGGTTGTTTGTCTATATGTGCCCTGTGATTGGCTGGCCACCAGTCCAGGGTGTACCCCGCCTCTCGCCTGGAGACAGCTGGGATAGGCTCCAGCATACCTTTGACCCCCATATATAATGCAGTTATTGTACAATTCTCGTAACATTACAACATCCATACAAAATTATTATCAATTTTTTTCCCTCATAATATAATAAATAATAAACCTCTTTTCTTTTATAGACTTTATTCTCCTAATATTGTTGTAAATTCCATTTTGTCATACAAGCACTATTTTATAATGACCTTTTTGTTTGATATTAACAATTTATTCTCCCAAAAGTTGGGCTTTTTTTCTATTTAGATGAATATTTTGATATTTTTCTTGTACATTTACCTTCCATCGGACTAAAACCAATATTTCACTCCAGTCCTGTAGGTGACGATAATCTGCCAAATTAAACTAGCCAGCCAACTAACTTGTTTTCCCCATTGGAACACCGTGGGTCTTTGTACTACTTGGCCTCAATGCAAGCGGAGTGTAGCAAATAGAATACATATACATATATATCTACCAGTATATATACATCAGAATTGCATGATTATGATGGCGGTACAGAGATTGTGAGATTAACTCTGTGTGTTTGAGCAGTGTTAAAAATAGTCCTGCCCTAAATTTTGTTTAGTGATATGATCACTAAACAGAACATAGACTACAGTGTGTACTATTTTTAGACCGTATTGCTATTGTGGTCTACACTGAGGTTTGGTCATCAATGTAGAAAAGAAGATTAGGGGTCACATGACTGCATGTGTTTTCCCTCAATGAAACTTGGTGAGGTGGCTTATCCTCTCCGCTCACTGTAATCTTTTCTAATTCAAATCTTTAATAACCTTTACGCGTCAAAGGACGCCCCACCACCTCTCTTTTGTTTTGTTTTTTTAATTAGGTACGGCTCACCTTGTCTAAAGAAGACAAAAAGGCGTGCCTTGCAAGTCCCGGGTTCTTGTTTATTTATAAAGCTATACATATATAAATTGTAAACAAATAGTTGTGATGATGACGAATGAACTGCTGGCTGCGGGTAAAGGGAGGAAGGGCGGTGCTGGCTTAGAAGCACTTCCTGTGGACGATGGAGGGTCCGGCCTCATCGTACTCCTGTTTGCTGATCCACATCTGCTGGAAGGTGGATAGGGAGGCCAGGATGGAGCCGCCGATCCATACGGAGTACTTTCTCTCAGGGGGGGCGATGATCTGGGCACAAATGACATTGATTATATTTGGGCCGCAATTGAAAAAAAATTTTTTTAAGATTTTGTTGGATTTTGTACAAAAGGTCTGACACTCTAATTTTGTAATGTAATGTTTTTTGTAACCTTTAACCTCAAAAAGTACTGAAAATATATATTATATATATATTATATATAATATATTAAAAATATATATTTTATATATTTCATAATTTGATGGATATCAGAATACAACCTGAGTGTGTATACCCTGCTTAGTGTATTGTTCGATTACCGCATAAATTTTTTAAATGTACTTCATCCACTACATACAAAAATTATTGTTTATTTGCTTTTAATTAATTTACCAATTAATTAATTTACTATTTGATTTATTCTATTTCATTTACATTTTATTCAACTAATATATTGCATTTCTGTACTAATATATACAAAATAATAATTCATTCATTCATTTTCTACCGCTTTTTCCTCACAAGGGTCGCAGGGGGTGCTGGAGCCTATCCCAGCTGTCTTTGGGTGAGAGGCGGGGTACACCCTGGACTGGTGGCCAGCCAATCACAGGGCACATATAGACAAACAACCATTCACACTCACATTCATACCTATGGACAATTTGGAGTGGCCAATTAACCTAGCATGTTTTTGGAATGTGGGAGGAAACCGGAGTACCCGGAGAAAACCCACGCATGCACGGGGAGAACATGCAAACTCCACACAGAGATGGCCGAGGCGCTAACCACTCGTCCATCGTGCCGCCCACAAAATAATAATAATAATAATAATAATAATAATAATAATAATAATAATAATAATAATAATAATAATAATAATTATTATTATTATTATTATTATTATTATTATTATTATTATTATTATTATTATTATTATTATTATTATTATTATTATTATAGTAACATATAGCATTATTTATATTTTTTGTGTGGCTTGTCTGCCATTTTTGTGGAATGTTTTTTTTATTTTCATATAAATGCCCAAATTATTTCCAAAAAAACAATCCCCAATGCTAGCGTCTATGAAAAAAAAAATGACTTTGAGATGTTTCCTATACTAGTGTAGCCCAGTAGGTCGGCCATCTTTTTGGCATATGCTAACCCAGGAGTTTTTGGGTTAGCAGTAAACAAGTAAACAACCAGCCAATCACAGGGCACAATATAGACAAACAACCATTCACACTCACATTCATACCTATGGACAATTTGGAGTCACCAATTAACCTAGCATGTTTTTGGAATGTGGGAGGAAACCGGAGTACCCGCAGTAAACAATTGCTACGGTCCTTCAATGTTTAATGTTATGATAGCCTTATTCCGGAATTTGGTTCTAATTTGGCTAATTTTTAGTGTCTCATGTTGACCATCTTTGTAGAACTGGAAATTCCTCAAATGATTTGCTTTTGTATGATTTCCTCCTAAATTGTATGGTAAAGCTACCTTAATCTTCATGGTACTGGGCGCCAAAGCTGTGATCTCCTTCTGCATGCGGTCGGCGATACCGGGGTACATGGTGGTGCCGCCTGACAGCACGTTGTTGGCGTACAGGTCCTTCCTGATGTCAATGTCACACTTCATGATGCTGTTGTAGGTGGTCTCGTGAATGCCTGCGGACTCCATGCCTGTTGAAACACATACAGAGCGAGGGGGTCAACCCAGTGATGTTAAATCCCGCCCCTTCCTTCCTTCTCCCAACTCCAAACACATCAGCTGTTGAAACAGGCGCTACTACACACAGCTTCCCCTGACAGCTGCACTCGTTTGTGGGCGCAAATGTGAACAACATGTCTGCTTTAAATTTAAAGTTAAATAAAGTTAGACATGTTTATCAATCACAAAGGAGGGGGGGAAATGATACTTTAAGTTGGCACAGTCAGTACGAAGTTATTGTTTATGATAAAGAACAAGTCAAAATGAACATACCTAAATTAACTCCTATGTCGCTCACACTGTACACAGAATACATAAACAACATCAAATATAGTAAATATTAAAAACAAGTTAGTTGGCTGGTTGGTTTAATTTGGCACATTATCATCACCTACAGGACTGGAGTGAAATGTTGGTTTTAGTCCAATGGAAGGTAAATGTACAAAAAAAAAAAAATCAATAATCTAATTAGAAAAAAGCCCAACTTTTGGGAGAATAAATTGTTAATATCAAACAAAAAGGTCATTATAAAATAGTATTTGTATGACAAAATGGAATTTACAACAATATTAGGAGAATAAAGTCTATAAAAGAAAAGAGGTCATTATATTATGAGGGAAAAATGTCGTAATAATTTTGCATGGATGTTGTAATGTTACGAGAATTGTACAATAACTGCATTATATATGGGGGTCAAAAGTATGCTATCCCAGCTGTCTTCGGGCAAGAGGGTACACCCTGGACTGGTGGCCAGCCAATCACAGGGCACATATAGACAAACAACCATTCACACTCACATTCATACTTATGGACAATTTGGAGTGGCCAATTAACCTAGCATGTTTTTGGAATGTAGGAATTGGAGGAAACAATTCAATTTTTTTTGTGGGGGGGTTGCTGATTGTCGGACTTTTAACTGATCATCTATATGTGCCCTGTGATTGGCTGGCGACCAGTCCAGGGTGTACCCCGCCTCTCACCCGAAGACAGCTGGGATATGCTCCAGCACCCCCACGACCCTCGTGATGAGGATAATTGGTAGAAAATGAATGTTTTTTAAAAACGCCCGATCACCTCTTACTTTTTTTGCACAAGAGGCAAAAAGTGGTGATGACGCAACTGCATAGCGGTCACTTTTAGAGCCATAAAAACGGCCACAAGGTGGCAGAAGTGAGAAGAATTTGAATGGAAAAGATTACAGATTACGGCAAGGAGGAAGTGTAGCGTGCAGAAGGTTTTGCCTTTTAGGGAAATTTTATGCACACACATGCGCATATGCACGCATGTCTCACCGGAGTGTTAGTTCCTTTCTGCTTTTTCCTGATTACGGAGTCGCCACACATACTGATTTTGGCTTGAGCCCTTTAAATTACAGATACCCTTCCTGACGAATACTGATGATACTTACTAGTGGAGATTCAAACCTGTAGAGTGGAGATTCAAACCCCTTTGGGGCGGACGCCTCAGGTTACGGATGATGGGGTGGGGGGGGGGGGGGCTACGGAGGATGTGTGATGCGTGTGCCATCTGCAACCACTTCTGACTCCGTGGTGGATGCACGTCATTCACGGCACTTCCCCAATTTGGTTGTCCAATGACAAGTTAGCATTTGCACTGTGCTTAAACGTACGTACTTCAGTTGTGGTGCCGAGCTGACACGGACGAGTGCCAGCATTTTGTCGACCGAGGGCACAGAAGGCGGTTCAGAAGGCAGCGGATGTGGCTTTAGGGGCCCAGCAGAGGCGGACAAACATGCTTTTCATTCAGGTTTTCAGTTAATAATATGAGAAAAGTAGAAATAAATGCAAAGTGCAAAGGTTTCAACCAATATATGAAGGGATCATTTGCAAATGAGATGGATTCTTACTCGTCTACACTTCAAATGTGATTTAGTTCTACAGTACGAGTCCATAGTTGAAGTTCTAGCGGTTAACTCGCTACGTACCAATAAAAGACGGCTGGAAGAGGGTCTCCGGGCAGCGGAAACGCTCGTTGCCAATGGTGATGACCTGACCGTCGGGCAGCTCGTAGCTCTTCTCCAGGGACGAGGACGAGGCAGCCGTGGCCATTTCGTTCTCAAAGTCCAAGGCCACGTAGCACAGCTTCTCCTTAATGTCCCGCACAATCTCACGCTCGGCTGAAGAAACACAACATAGTTTCGGTTAAACGGGGTAAAAAAAAAAACCCAAAGTTGCTGTTTGTGCTCACCTGTGGTGACAAAGGAGTATCCGCGCTCGGTAAGGATCTTCATGAGGTAATCCGTCAGGTCACGACCGGCCAAGTCCAGACGCATGATAGCGTGAGGGAGAGCGTAACCCTCGTAGATGGGAACGTTGTGGGTCACGCCATCGCCAGAGTCCAGCACGATACCTAATAATGACATCATTAACGCCATGATGTCCTCCATCGGAGACACGTTACCCGCTGAATGGTGGCATACCGGTGGTACGACCAGAGGCGTATAGGGACAGCACAGCCTGGATGGCCACGTACATGGCGGGAACGTTGAATGTCTCGAACATGATCTGCGTCATCTTCTCGCGGTTAGCCTTCGGGTTGAGGGGGGCCTCGGTCAGCAGGGTAGGGTGCTCCTCAGGGGCCACCCTCAGCTCGTTGTAGAAGGTGTGGTGCCAGATTTTCTCCATGTCGTCCCAGTTGGTGATGATGCCGTGCTCGATGGGGTACTTCAGGGTCAGGATGCCTCTCTTGCTCTGGGCCTCGTCGCCCACGTAGGAGTCCTTTTGGCCCATACCCACCATGACGCCCTGGGAGAACAGACGGGGGAAGACTCAGTCTTGGAGCCGGGGGACAATGGCTCCCAGTTCTGAGGGAGTTGACTACAAGATCTGTAGCTCTTTAGAAACTGTTAACAAAACCGGGAAAAGTATCTTGGAGCTTGTTTAGCTACATCCAAGCTAATGGACGATGTCAAATTGAACGAAAAACTACCTTCGCCTACTGCGGTACACACTACTCCTAGTACTACTTCTCAATAAACTGCACACTCAGTAACAAAGGACACGTACTGACGGACTGAAGTATTCAATTTGAGACAAAGTCCAAACCCTTTTCTACAGAAAAGTGTCGCCTCATATTCGTGTGGATGTGGTTTTTACAGCAACATCAAAACTACAAAAGCACTAAGACTTTTTTTTCTAATACTGTATGACAAAGTAGGCGGCACGGCGGTCTGGTGGTTAGTGCGCAGACCTCACAGCTAGGAGACCAGGGTTCAATTCCCACCCTCGGCCATCTCTGTGTGGAGTTTGCATGTTCTCCCCGTGCATGCGTGGGTTTTCTCCGGGTACTCCGGTTTCCTCCCACATTCCAAAAACATGCTAGGTTAATTGGTGACTCAAAATTGTCCATAGGTATGAATGTGAGTGTGAATGGTTGTTTGTCTATATGTGCCCTGTGATTGGCTGGCGACCAGTCCAGGGTGTACCCTGCCTATCGCCCGAAGACAGCTGGGATAGGCTCCAGCACCCCCCGCGACCCTCGTGAGGAAAAGCGGTAGAAAATGAATGAATGAATGACAAAGTTTACCTAGCATAGACTTGACTTAGGTTAGTCATTTGAGTCCATTTGTGATCAGCGTTTTCTTTACCTGGTGACGAGGGCGGCCGACGATGGACGGGAAGACGGCACGTGGTGCGTCATCCCCGGCAAATCCGGCCTTGACCAGACCGGAACCGTTGTCGCACACAAGGGCGGTGGTCTCTTCGTCGTCGCACATGGTGTCACCTCTGCAACACAACAGTAGATTGTTGTTATTGTTTGGATTATTGGAGAGAACTTAATATTTGGGGAGACTAGTAGTATTATGAAGTGAGAGGAGTCTGGAACGTTTATGAGGTGTCACAGAAATGTCGGAACAGTGATGGCATGGGATGGGATGAGCATTGGTTCCCGTTAGATGATGACATTGTTAGTCAAAGTTGAGATGTCAAGGTGGAAGTCCATTTTGGGATAAATCCATGACTTTCCCGTCCCCCTACTCACCAGATAAGCACCAGGCACCCTGGGACCTTGGCAGTGTTGTAAAGCAGGCGGTGTCGAATTGTCCGCTCAGGGTGTTTTATAGCCTTGGTATGGCTGAGAGTGGGGTGGCCGTTATGCAGCGCAGCCCACCTCCCCCCACCCCTTCTCCATATTTGGTAACCCGCCGCACCATTGACAAGAGGCGCTCCATGAATGGCATGACAGGGACAGGGAGGTCGGGCATCCATGTATGGAGGACACAATGATAGACTTCCTTTTGATCTTTACTCTATCCCCCCCCCCCACCTTACTGAAGCCCCTCTTTCTAGAATGGTGACACATTGCTGTCTACTGATGCAGGCGTTAATTAAGGCATTAAATCACATGTCCACATCATGATTAAATTGAACTGAACACATGATATAATATAATATAGTATAATATAATATAATATAATATAATATAATATAATATAGTATAGTATAATATAATATAATATAATATAATATAATATAATATAATATAATATAATATAATATAATATAATATAATATAATATAATATAATATAATATAATTAATAAAGAAGTATCATAATTCTGGGTTTTCTCCGGGTACTCCGGTTTCCTCCCACATTCCAAAAACATGCTAGGTTAATTGGCCACTCCAAATTGTCCATAGGTATGAATGTGAGTGTGAATTGTTGTTTGTCTATATGTGTCCTGTGATTGGCTGGTTGTTTACTTGTTTACTGCTAACCCAAAAACTCCTGGGTTAGCATATGCCAAAAAGATGGTCGACCTACTGGGGGCTACACTATAGGAAACATCTCAAAGTCATTTTTTTTTTCATAGACGCTAGCATTGGGGATTGTTTTTTTGGAAATAATTTGGGCATTTATATAAAAATAAAAAAAACATTCCACAAAAATGGCAGACAAGCCACACAAAAAATATAAATAATGCGATATATTATTACTATACATATTATGATTATTATGATTATGATTATGATTATGATTATGATTATGATTATTATGATTATCATTATTATTATTATTATTATTATTATTATTATTATTATTATTATTATTATTATTATTATTATTATTATTATTATTATTATTATTATTATTATTATTTTGTGGTCGAGTGGTTAGCGCCTCGGCCATCTCTGTGTGGAGTTTGCATGTTCTCCCCGTGCATGCGTGGGTTTTCTCCGGGTACTCCGGTTTCCTCCCACATTCCAAAAACATGCTAGGTTAATTGGCCACTCCAAATTGTCCATACGTATGAATGTGAGTGTGAATGGTTGTTTGTCTATATGTGCCCTGTGATTGGCTGGCCACCAGTCCAGGGTGTACCCTGCTCTTGCCCGAAGACAGCTGGGATAGGCTCCAGCACAACCTGCGACCTTCGTGAGGAAAAGCGGTAGAAAATAAATGAATGAATGCAATTCTGTTGTTTTCTGTTGTTTTATTTTATCAGACGGCTCTGCTGTGTGGACACACGGTAGCAGTCATGAAGTGAGTGTGGAACACTTGTGTCAAACAGCTGGTGTCAGCTGCTGCTAGCTCTTTGAAGACGAGGACCCGTTCCCTGTTCCAGAAGGATGGAGTCCCCATACTGTAACAATGGACTAAAATAACGGTAAAGCTGTGTCGTAGATCATGTTAGCGTAGAAATCCATAGGTTCCAATAAGTCTAATGAGCTGTATGGCTGTTATTGACGGGCTGGTTGTGAAACATGACGTACTCTTGCATTTTTTATCTTCATCGATTGGCCTGAATAAGACAGTTTTATGCAAATGACAGCATATTTTATCCAGGAATGTAAATATTACATGTATAGCATTAGACTATGTTGCATATGCACAGGCCAGCATCTTCCGTGCAGTAAAAGCTTAGCAATTTCCAGTGTTTGCGGCGTCAGCACAATGAGCGCAAAGGGGACATCTCTTGTTGTGACATGTGCCATATTCTTCTTCCTCATGGCCGCCAAGGGAAGACGGAGGCATGCGGAATGACATTGCCGGGCGATGCTCCGGAAGGGCTTTGTGGGCGCCACCGGCGGAGGAGCAGCGTGGACGCTCCCTCGGCGAGCAGGACGAGACAAAGGGCACACAGTGAGCCGTGAATCATATGTTGTTGTCACCTGACCTCCAGCCATGACCTCGCTGCTTTGGTGGCTCTTATGTAATGAATGGAAGACTGGCTTTCGACACCGGTTTAATACCGCCTCGCCACAACGCAGCCTACTCAGGCTAGGCTTTAGGCTAGGCTTTAGGGTTTGGGTTTAAGGTAGGGCTATTTTGATGCGGTCAGGTTTTATGTTAGGTTAGGTTAAGGTTTAGTTTCAGGGGTAGGGCTTTCATGATTAGGTTTAGATACTGCAGGTTTCCTCTCCAACCAGTTTCTCCAGCAGCTGGTTTGCATCCCATAATCAGTTCCCAGTTCCACATGTCCAAAAGGAGTAGGAAGAAGCAAAGCTTATTAAATCCTACCCCTCCATCTGGTACTTTTACAATCAGTAACTGTTACATTTGTTCACTTCCTGCTTTCCATAATACAGTTTAAGTTTTTATTTTTAATAATGTACCTCGTACCGAAGTACAAGGTGATATGACCATACAATGATATAATGGGTACCATAGTAACTGTCAATATATTTTATTTTATTTTATTTTATTTTATTTTATTTTATTTTATTTTATTTTATTTTATTTTATTTTATTTTATTTTATTTTATTTTATTTTATTTTATTTTATTTTATTTTATTTTATTTTATTTTATTATGCACCTCGTACAAGGTGATATGACCATATAATGATATAATGGGTACCATAGTAACTGTCAATATATTTTATTTTATTTTATTTTATTTTATTTTATTTTATTTTATTTTATTTTATTTTATTTTATTTTATTTTATTTTATTTTATTTTATTTTATTTTATTTTATTTTATTTTATTTTATTTTATTTTATTATGCACCTCGTACAAGGTGATATGACCATATAATGACATGGGTCCTTATTTTAGAAATAAGTAGTTAGTATGTTCTCTGTAGGCGGCATTATGAATTATCCTTACTGACCTTTTTTGCAGTACATTTAGCCAGTGAAGATTGCTTTTATAGGTATTAGCCCATATTTCCCCATATAATTGAAGGAGGTATCGATCATTAAAATCACCTGCTTTGGTGACGGGCTGGGAAGAAAACCTGCAGTGTCTCGGCCCTCCATGGCACGAGTTTGGCACATGTAACAGGGTTTATGTTACGGTTTGAAAGTAGGGTTTCCAAATGGGGTGAGGGGTTTCAAACACATACCTCATCCACATTAGACACATACCATCACATTAAAGGTACAATATGTAACATTTTAACAACATTAAAGTGATACTTTCTTCTCGGAAAAGACAACTTTATGACTCAAGTAGGGGTGTCGCAAGATCTCGTGTGATGAGAGCACAAGATTTCTTATTTGGAGAAAAGTATCGAGAACAAGGCAGCCAGAAGCCAATCAAATTTGTCAACTACAGCATGGCATGGCATGGAACGATAATGGACGCAATCTGGAAGTGGCAGGGTGCAAGGAAGGCATCATTGGAAGATTTAGGCAAACCTTGCAATGCAACCTACCTCTGTGTTCACAGCGTTTTTTTTCTATCACCGTTAAACAGCTCCTTGCTAGTCGTTGATGTCCAAACCGAAGCTGTAGTCGTACATTTGATCAATTCCACTTAAGATTTGTCAGATCAAACCACATCGATGTTCGGACTTCGGCTCAGTGCCAACGTCCCAAGTACATTAAAATATGATCATAACAGTGGTTTATTTGGAGACAATAATAATATCTCCGAGCGTCCATTTATGGGACAATAAACATTCCAAAACACACCGGTTTTGTTTTGTGATTCGGTTAAGAGTTAAAATAGAAGCTCCCCTTCATCCGTCACGATGGTCCGACCGCATTTCAAGGAACTACTTGTGTTTGCCTTCAGGCTCGTCTGCTCCACTCTGCTTTGGTTTCTAATCTTCTGGCACTAAACGTCTGTCCTCAGGATGTTTGGAATCACAAAAACACAACTTGATGTCTAATCAGTGTTTTTTTTTTTTTATAGCATCTTGTCAGAGATGAAAACCTTTTTTTAAATCCGAGTGAGGAATTTGATGATGGGCCAAGTCAAATGCGTGTGGTGATTTAGTAGTAATTTCACCTTGAAGAAAAAGCTGAAATCCTTTCCGTGTGTATGACTCCATGAAGTGTCGTGCAATTTATTTCTCCAAAACTTCAAGCATGAAGTGAATTCAAGTCCGATGAGAAACTCCAGAGGAGAAAGTCTGTAAAAGTTTGTTTAGCCGTTTAGCGTTCGATAAAGCAGTCAGGCATGAATCCCCAGTGTCAATAGAGCTTTTAAATCTACACTACACAACAACTTCCATGTCCGCTTCCAAAATAGGAACACATGAATAAAGAACAGGTGGATGTTTTTGTTCCCCCTCAAAAAATCCAAAGAATCTGAGTGAAAGGCATCTGAGAAGGAAGTGGGTGTTTGTTGGTTTAGCCTATTGATTGACATACGCCAACCCTGGAGGATGACTTTAATTTCACCAAAGTTCCTCAGTTTAGTTCTCCCTCTTAACTCATAAAGAGACATTTCCAAATGCAGCCTAAACTCATTTTGCTCACAAGACAGCATAACAATTGTCTTCTTGCGCTTCCGGCTACTCGGAATAAGCCAGAACCTCACAGTCATGGGAGGAAATGTAGAATACCATGCTTCAACTGTACAGTAGTCAGGTGTTTGCCTTCCATTTCAAATATAAAGGGCAACAAAAACAACAATAATAAAATAAATGCACTCAATTCTGAGAATAAATTTGTAATATTGCCAAAAATGAGTAATAGGGCTGTGGCTAATATCACGTTTTAAGTTGTATTCTAGCAGAATTAGTAAAGGAATTCAAAGAAAATATTCAATAATGAAGCTAAGATTATTATTTTTTTGACCAAATATTCTGAATAATCGTAATATCACAAATACAATCGTCGTAACTCACAAGAAAAACTTAAGAAAAATGTAAATAAAAGAAAAATTGCTTAAATTCTTTAAAAAAAACCTGACCCCACCATCAAAATTAGTTTATTATTATTGTAACAATATAAACTAATATGAAATAAATGAAGTATTATTATTATCTTTTTTTTTTTTTTTTTACCTCAAAAGCAAAAATATTGCTGGAATTTTTACAAGTAAAAGAAAGGAAAGAAAAGTTGCAATTCACGATAAAAGTGAAGTACAAAAAAAAAAAACCCACAAAAAACTACAAGGGAACATGGAATTTACCATAAATGTAATGTATAAATAAATACCACTATTGCTGAATAAATAATGACAAATTAAATAGTATTTGTCATGACCAAAAAGCAAGAATACTATTGAATTTTTTGAAATAAAAATCATAAAATGAATAATAATTACATGCTAGCTGTATAATTAACAACAAAAGTAAAAGTACAATCATAAAGAAAACGTAATTCGCTATAAATGGTAATGGTTTTATTTCATTTGAACATGCATCAGATTACAATTGAGTGCATCCCATAATCAGTTCACAGTTCCACATGTCCAAAAGGAGTAGGAAGAAGCAAAGCTTATTAAATCCTACCCCTCCATCTGGTACTTTTACAATCAGTAACTGTTACATTTGTTCACTTCCTGCTTTCCATAACACAATTTAAGGTTTTTTTGTTGTTGTTTTTTTTTAAAATAAAGTACGAGGTGATATGAGCATCCAATGACACAATGGGTACCATAGTAACTGTCAATATAGTGTACTATATTATATTATATTATAGTGTACTATATATATAATATATATGTATATAAATGTACTAGACTCATGAAAAAGTAAAAATAGCAAAAAAAAGTATCCAAATTCCTGTAAAAGAAATAATATGAGTAAGAAAGTTTGATTCAGCAGACGGCGAAAGGAGTTGAGAGGAGGTTTAATGGCATTAGAAGCTAGCTAGCGAAAAGAGTCATTTACAAGCGTGAGCGTCGTCGTGGTTAAATGTGCCTTTTCCGCTCGTTGTCCGCTTCTCCACGCAGCGTCATCGTGAATTGGAGAGCAGCCCCACAACACCTGAAGCCTGTTTCCTTCGTGACAAAGCCTTACAAAACACACAAACACAAGGTTGCTAACACGCTAACACATCCAGCTCAATCTGTTCCCTTCACCTTTTTTACGATGATGATGATGATGATAATAATAATAATCATACAACTCTTCTTCCTCAACACAGCGGCTTGCAGTGCCGCATGTTCAAGGCGCAGGTTCGACCCAGGTTGGCGCCCTCCAGGAGCAGGTCGGAGAGGCGGTCCAGGCCGAGGCAGGTGGTGAGGGGGCTGATGAGACCGTAGAGACCCCCCAAGGTGATGCTGAGGGGCCAACCGATAAACAGCAGCAGCACCAGCCAGATGATGCACCACAAACCCGAGTCGCAGGTCGCCATTCTGCTCTGCGGCAAAGACACAAACGTAAGACGGTAATATAATATAATATATAATATATAATGACGGGCGGCACGGTGGTCTAGGGGTTAGCGCGCAGACCTCACAGCTAGGAGACCAGGGTTCAATCCCACCCTCGGGCATCTCTGTGTGGAGTTTGCATGTTCTCCCCGTGCATGCGTGGGTTTTCTCCGGGTACTCCGGTTTCCTCCCACATTCCAAAAACATGCTAGGTTAATTGGCGACTCCAAATTGTCCATAGGTATGAATGTGAGTGTGAATGGTTGTTTGTCTATATGTGCCCTGTGATTGGCTGGCCACCAGTCCAGGGTGTACCCCGCCTTACGCCCAAAGACAGCTGGGATAGGCTCCAGCACCCCCTGCGACCCTCGTGAGGAAAAGCGGTAGAAAATGAATGAATGAATATATAATGACGGAAATATGCTTTTGTAAAAAAGTACTAGCATTTAGTTCAACATGAAATTCATAATGATGCCAATAAGAGTAAAGAATTGATAACAAAACATGCAAAGTTTACTACGCACTTTCATTGTTTGTTTTAGCTTTGTCTTTTTTTTTTTTTACAATCGCTAATTATGACGGAGTATTAGAGCCCCATTGAAAGAACAACAAATAAAAACATCTGAAGAATAAAGTCGTACATTTATAAGAATAAAAATGTATTCTCGAAATCCTATTTTAATCAATCAATCAATCAAACTTTATTTGTAGAGCACTTTTCATACATAGAATGTAGCACAAAGTGCTTTACATGTTTAAAAATAGAAAGACAACAACAAGACACATATACACACACATGGGGAGACACCCCAGCCCCCAACTGAGGACAGCCCCCAGCGCAGAGAGCCCCCCACTGAGGAAACACTGGATATATGGGATAAGAAATATAAAAACATAAAATAAGAATATAGAAAATGTATATAGAAATAAACATAAAACATAAAAAAAACATAAAAGTGAAATATATAGGAACATTAATAAAAACTAAAATAAGCATGTGTAAAACTATAAAAACATTTGGTTAAGATCCAAAACAAAAGGTATAGGGTATAAAATAATCATTAGATAAAAGTCAAGTTCAAAAGTTAAAAAAAAGAGTATACTAGGAGCAAAATTAAATAAATTAATAACATTAATGACATTGTAACAGGCATTGCCTGAGACAGCTATGCCTTATGTGACCTTTGGCCTTACGACTTGTTTTTCTCATAGATTTACGACTTTTGTCGTATATTCACAGAATAATGTTAATATAATGTAATAATAATAATGTAAGTCGTAGTACTATGAGAATAGTCGTGAATCCACTTTTAAGTCATTTTAAAAATTGTAATCTTTACACTTTACACTTTGTATTATTTACACAGACATTTGCATTTTTATTTGGATTTTTTGTACACTTATTAATTTTTTTATTTTTATGTATTAAATTTTTTAAATATATATTTTTACACTTAAGTCTTTTAATATTTTTTACACGTCAATCTTTATTTATTCCTTCATTTATTTACTACTACTGTTTTTTTTATTGCTTGTCACAAAAATTAATACACACAATTACATGTCAAAGATGCATTTTAGAGGAATTTATGAAGGCATTTTGTTTATTTTGATTTTTTGTACATTTATTAAATTTTTTATTTTATGTATTTAATTTTTTAAATATATATTTTTACACTTAAGTATTTTAATATTTTTTACACGTCAATCTTTATTTATTCCTTCATTTATTTACTTCTACTGTTTTTTATTGCTTGTCACAAAAATTAATACACACAATTACATGTCAAAGATGCATTTTAGAGGAATTTATGAAGGCATTTTGTCAAGGAAATGATGGATCAATAAAAATATGAAAAAGACCACAAACCAGATAATGCAACCTCTACTTTATGGAGATGTTCCAACGTTTAAAGCAGAAAGTCATGAAGTACATCAACAAGAAATGTCACATGTCTTGTTGGCGTGTCGGCATCAGTGTGTAGTTTCCTGTTGTGACATGAGTGTGTGTGCTGTCATGTTGCCAAATGAATGACACATTCAACAAAGCAGGCTTCCCTTGTGTGACTTTTCTCGTGATTTCTAGAGGAACGCCTTGTTTGGAATTAGAAGTTAAAAGAGTATCAGTTGTAGACTAACATATCACAACAAAGTTTCAGATAATGAGGTTTGCACATTTTAAAGTGAGCCCTGAAAGAAGTTCGGGATGGCTCAAAATGCTCGGTTTCAAAAGGCGTGGTAAAACTGCTCCTTTGTGATGTCACAGAGGGTCAGACTTCCTTATATATAAACTCTTATATATAAACTCTCTTCCCCCAAGCGCTGCTTGGCTATTTACTTGCTAGCAATGCCTCGAAATGGAACACCACATTTGTATACAATTCCAAAGACGCCACCATCAGGCAGTAATGGTTGGAGTTCCTGATTCCCTACCAGCAAATGGTCAAACACTTTGGTAGTCCCGCAAAACACATTACATCTTACTGATGCTGTCGGATTCGGGATCTGAAAAACGAGCATAACCCCTTTAACCTTAAGACCTTGGGTATCAAAACCCTAACCCCAAGTTCTAACCTTAAGATCCTAACCCAAGCTCTGACTGGTAAACCTAACCCTAGATCCTAAACCCAACCATAAGATCGAAAACTAAACCCCAAGATCCTAAGAACCTCATCCTTAAAACTAACTGAAGCAAACCCTTATCCATCTATCTCCTTACGCTAATCAATACAAGCAGTTGATGTTTGCTAAACACAAGGATGAAGAGTCTTGAACCAGTCATGATGTGCTATATATATCACTATATTGACACTTACTATGGTACCCATTATGTCATTGGATGCTCATATCACCTTGTACTTCGATACAGGACAAAAAAAAAAAAAAAAAAAATTAAAACCTTAAACTGTATTAGGAAAGCAGGAAGTGAAAAAAATCTAACAGTTACTGATTGTAAAAGTACCAGATGGAGGGGTAGGATTTGTACTGCGGTACAAGGTGCATTATTAAAAAAAAACAAACAAACAAACCTTAAACTGTATTATGGAAAGCAGGAAGTGAACAAATGTAACAGTTACTGATTGTAAAAGTTCCTAAGCCAAACTCATCTCCTAAAACTAATTCTTAGCCCTTCACGCTACCTTAACCCATAAACCTAACCATAAGATCCTAACCAGTGGATCCCTAAGACCCTTTAAGGCCATAACCCTAAACTTTAACCTCAACCTATAATCACAGAGTCATTACTTTCACTTCTCCATAAAGGCAACTTCCTGTCAAGCGTAGTAACTTTAAACAATCCAACCCCCAAAAATAAGTGACTTAGTTTCAACGAGCATGCAGTTGGTTAGTCCATGAGTGGTTAAGACAAAAGTAGCAGTCAACCCCAAGAATACCTGTCGATGGACTAGAAAAGACATGTTCACCTTCAGCAGCAGAAGCTTCTTCTTCTTACGTCCTCTGGTGTGCAGCAGCCCCTCGTCCCCGGAGACGCTGCTCAGCTCGTCCCACAAAGTTCAGATGAGCTAATTGATGCCGATGTTGATGTCGTTAGTGAATGGTGCCCAGGACAGCAGCAGGGAGACGACACAACTAATAGTGAGGATGTTACACAATGCACACATTCAGGTCATGTGACAACACCAGAATGATCGCAGTCATGGGGTTGGCTTTTTTTTTTTTTTTTTTTTTTTAAGACCAGGCAGTGGCATGCAAACACCCACTTGAACACTCTTACTTTAATACAACATACTTTTAGATATTTTAGATTTATTTATCCACATTTACCATATTACATATTTTGTCATATTTTATGTATATTTTATTTTTGTATACAGTATATGCAGTTTGTTCCTTTAGCAAAAACAACCGGAAATGTTTGGTGGTAGCTATTGTATGGGGTTTTCCCAAGTCAAATTCTCTTTAATGTAGCTACAGTTAGCTTAGCATAAACCAGGGGTGTCCGTAGTGCGGCCTGGGGGCCATTTGTGGCCCGTGTCTTATTATTGGCCCACAGCAAGTTGTAGAAATTAAAAATAAACACACAAAACAGAAAAAATGAGGGAGCAAAAGGTAAATAATCCTCCATCATGCATCATGTAGATATTCGCATTTTGACATGTGTAAAATAACTAACATGCTAACAGTTAGCATGCTAGCACCAGGAAAGACAGCACAAAGTACTGAAAGTGGCAAGCGAGTTCTGTCGTGTTCTTCCATCATGCCATGTAGATAGCCACATTTTGACATGTGTAAAATAACTAACATGCTAACAGTTAGCATGCTAGCACTAGGAAAGACAGCACAATGTACTGAAAGTGGCAAGGGAGTTCTGTAGTGTTCTTCCATCATGCCATTTAGATAGTCGCATTTTGACGTGTGTAACATAACTAACATGCTAACAGTTAGCATGCGAGCACCAGGAAAGACAGCACAATGTACTGAAAGTGGCAAGCGAGTTCTGTAGTGTTCTTCCATCATGCCATGTAAATAGTCGCATTTTGACGTGTGTAAAATAACTAACATGCTAACAGTTAGCATGCTAGCACCAGGAAAGACAGCACAATGTACTGAAAGTGGCAAGCGAGTTCTGTAGTGTTCTTCCATCATGCCATGTAAATAGTCGCATTTTGACGTGTGTAACATAACTAACATGCTAACAGTTAGCATGCGAGCACCAGGAAAGACAGCACAATGTACTGAAAGTGGCAAGCGAGTTTGGTAGAGTTCTTCCATCATGTCATGTAGATAGTCGCATTTTGACGTGTGTGAAATAACTACAGTGCTGGCATGCTAACAGTTAGCATTCTTGTATTTTAATTACTCATGGACTTCGGGCGGTTTCATCAGGAGCACCATTGGTCTTGGAAAAAAAAATCACAAATTAAGCATTTTTTATGTATTTTTGAATGTTTTTGTTTTTTATTAAAAATGACTAAAGTTACAAAATACAAAGTGTGATGTTGTGTCATGATAACATCCCGTGGGTGTGTTTTACTTTACGTCTAACTGGTCCCCTTCAGTGTCTCAGTGAGCTACTGCTCCTGTTCGTCATCGCTGTCGCTGTCCCGGCCAGGGTGCTCGGGCATCTTGGCTTGTTTTTCTACGTCTTTCTCTCCTTCTTGCTCGTTGGTATCTTCAGACTTCTGTTGCGGGCTCTCCTCCTGCTCCATGGGAGTCTGGCGCTCCTCCTTCTTTTCATCCGGCTCCTCAGAGCTGGCTTGCACGTTGTCTGCTGCAGCATCAGGCTTGGCTTGTGAAGGAGGTTTAGCTAGTTGTTGCTGCTGTTGCTGCCAGAAGGAGAGCGAAACAGTGACAATGTGGTGCAAGAATGGGCTGCATGCACGTTCTCTTTGGCTTTTGTCTAACACTAATTATTCCATCTTACATTATTACTATCTGGGCCACGGTCAATGACAAACTACTTTATGGATTTTGAAACAATGTTCGATTTTATCATGACAATCTAACACTGAATGTGGTCCTGTGTCGGTGTGGGTGTGGGTTTGGCGTGTTACCTGTCTGTACTTTTGTGAGGTCTGGATCATGTGCATGTACATGTTGTACACCAGGTTGGCCATCTCTGGCATGTTCTGTACCGCTTGGTCTGGACGGTCTGAGGCGTCTCTCTGTACAGACAGAGAAAAGAAGAGGACGCAGGATGTCAAAAATGGCTCTTAAAACAATCACATAAATAAAATATTTCTAATAAAATTGGTGCTCTTACTACGAAAGGGAACCCAAATCCAATGCACCTTATGGCAAAAACCAGGAAATAGGTATACACACGTTTCCTGTGTGCAACTATCATGCATCATGCATTATGCAAAGCAGTGAAGGATGCTTCCTGGTTAAACAGGTGATGCCTTCAGGGGCCCTCTGGGCATCATGTCAGTGGCTCATGGCTTCAGTGTAGTTACTGCTGTAAAACTACCACTTTGTCCAAAATTGGTCAACTGCACGGCTAAAAAATAAACGTGTGGCTGGAGTCATTTGTGTGCCTTAATAAGTTGAATTTCTTTTAGAATGACTTAAATGTTATAAAGAACGCTCCATTCAATTAACTGCAACTTCTATCGTCTACAACAGGGGTCTCAAACACGCGGCCCGTGGGCCAAATGTGGCCCGCAGGACACTAGTTTGAGGCCCCCGCCTTGATAAGTTTAATGTTAGTGCGGCCCGCGCAAGTTTGATGTGGATGCTGTATGGTATCATGTACGCAGAAAAAAATATCACGTTTGATTAATGTTCATGTTAAAGGTTAAATAACTGTTAATAGTTATCCTCCCTATCTGTGTGGAAGTGGTAAGTTTTTGGCTTTTTAAGTTTAAAAGGAAATAACTTGAAGGCTACCGTTTAGGTCGCTAGCTCTCTAGTTTGCGAGTTAGCATGTGTCTCAAGACCCTGCAGTTGCGCAATATGTTGTAAATAAAAAGAGTATAAATGTGACTATAGTCGTGTTTTGTCATGTCTACAGGGCTCTAATAATGCTTTGTTCATTTTAATCTGAAAAAATAATTTGTCTACCCACCAACTATATGTGGTTTCTTAATTTTTAATTATTTGCCGTTTTATTATTATTATGTTTATTTATTACTGATTTATTGATTTTCTTATTTTGTGTAGAAAAATAAAAATTAAGATATTTGAGAACAGTGGAATGTTTTATCAGAACCTTTCTTGTAGAAAATCGGAACCAAAGCAAAGTTTATTCATTTTTCCTTTTTTAATAAATGTGTTTTTTTTTTTTGGAAAACCTGATGCGGCCCAGCCTTGCCCAGACCCTAGCTCCAGTGGCCCCCAGGTAAATTGAGTTTGAGACCCCTGGTCTACAACAATAAATATCTGCCATTAACAGCTGTGGCTGTACTTTTGTTTTACCAACTCACTCACTTAACATCATCAGTGGTGAGTATCCAGCAGCTGTATCTAGCTCTGCGTGCGCTTTAAAATGGTGCTATTGTAGATGTCGCCGTCAAAGTCAAGTTAGCTGCACTTAGCGTACTTGTACTGTAGTTTACAAGCAACTGATCAGTGCTATTAATGTTGACTGAGCAGTTTGTTCCTGACCATTGTTACAACATTGGTTCTGTTGCACAACACACGCGTGTGTTGGCGTGAAGAATTGGAAGTGGCGATGTTTCCATTCACGACAGCGCCGCAGAGTGTGCCAGACAACATCAGACTTCTAATCTGCATCTGCGTGTATCAGCAGCAGGGGGGTGGGTGTAAAGGGGGGGGGGGGGGGTGGTTACTGACTGGAGGAGCTGGAGCGAGTGTCTAAGCGAGGGCCACATGTGTGCGCCCAAAAGAGCCAAGACAGGAAGTGTCAGAGACCGCGGGGGTATTTTGGACAGCATTGTTGCCGCCCACTAGGCAGCCAGACATGTGGGACCAGACGAACCAGTCCATGGGCTTGGGGAGAGGGTTTGGCCATGTGACCTTCGGGTGGGGGGGTTAATTATAGCTGGGCCTCGTACTTTCCCGAGCGTGCAGATGGCCCCCCTGTAGAATGCTGTTAACAGAGCGGGGGCCTTGGGCTAAAGCTGCTGTAAGACTTGAGAGCAGAGAGGGAAAAGGGGAATGAAGATTCCATTCAGAATATAGAGGCGGGATTAGATGGGAGTCAAGAGGCTAGCTTTGAGGGCAGGGGGAGGGGGCGGAGTCAGCTCACTATTTTGCAAACCTTGTGTTCTTTATTCTTCCACACAGAGATAACAAAAATGGCACATTGGAGCGGCAACAGAAGACCTGACATTTGTTATCCTTTTACACAGAACCCATTGAAGGGTTGGGGGGCGGGGGGCACAAAAGAATGACAGTCTTCTGATGAGACGGTGGAAAACTGCCGGCTTGACTCGCCACCCATTTCCCATTCCGTGTTGGTACTATTTATACAGAACATGAAAATGTCAGGGGCTGTATGGCGGACAAGTGGTTGGCGCGCAGCTAGGAGACCCAAGTTCAATCCCACCATTTCTGTGTGGAGTTTGCATGTTCTCCCCGTGCATGCGTGGGTTTTCTCCGGGTACTCCGGTTTCCTCCCACATTCCAAAAACATGCTAGGTTAATTGGCCACTCCAAATTGTCCATAGGTATGAATGTGAGTGTGAATGGTTGTTTGTCTATATGTGCCCTGTGATTGGCTGGCGACCAGTCCAGGGTGTACCCCGCCTCTCACCCGAAGACAGCTGGGATAGGCTCCAGCACCCCCCGCGATCCTTGTGAGGATAAGCGGTAGAAAATGAATGAAAATGTCAAATTTACCAGGTCAACTTTGCCCCCCCCCCCACATTCTGTGCTAGTGCAATTTTCACAGAACAGATTCACAGAAACAAGTTGGCTTTTACCAGCAGTGGGCAATGGGTTTCTGATACCACCTCCAAAAGGTGGGAAATTGCCAGGTCACTGTTAGCCCTCCATTCTGTTGTTTGGCCGTTCACACAGAACAGCGCAACAGCAAAATTCACTGCAATTTCCCCCCCAGAGGTGATACCAGAGACCCCTTCATGGGCCTGCAGATTACACAGTACACAGAACAGTGACAATAAAGGTGGAAAAATGTCGGCCTTTTTCAGACTGTGTGAAATGCCCTTCAAGTGGCTTCATTGTTGCGTCTGCACGTACCGGCTGCTCCTGGTTGTAGTACTCATGCGGCCGGATATGAAGCTGCAGCGGGCGCTCTGTCAACTGGTTGAAGGCGGGAGTCAGCTCAAAGCAGTTCTGGAACAACGCCACCCGGGCGAAGATGTACAGGCCCAGCCGGGCTCTGGACATGGCCACCACCAGACGCCTCACGTCCCTGATGGGACACAAAAAAACATGTTGTGTCGTCAAGGTGGAGATAAGAGCTTATAAAGCAGCGAAGGAGCTTTAGTGAGGGATAAGGAGTGATAGGTGAGGCGACAAAGGCAGAGGCCGTCATGGAAATAAATGGAATGGAAGCCAGAGAGAGGGCAGAGATTGGATACTTTTTCTGCCATGCACTTGAACGAAAGGGGATTAGAGGAGAGAGTGAAGGAATTCTGTGCAGGATCACATGACACATGAAGGAATGTTGCTGAGGTAAAACTGCAAAGCAGGGACACATGATAGCCGTTGGACCGGCCAGGAAAATTGGCCCGTAATTACCGGTAAAGTCTGGATTCGCTGTTTTCATTGCGGCTCACTTGAATGCGGCCTTACACAAAAAGTACTAGACCAGACAAAAAAATACTGCAAAAACTGGTCTCAGTGTTATATTGGATTTAAGTCACATTTAGTGCCTAAATCCATTGTATTTGTATATATGTACTGTCTATCTATCCGCTTCCTTTGACTAATCCATTTGGAACAACAACATCAATGTCAGCCCATTTTTCCCTATTTAATTGCTGGGGCGTCTCTTTACTGATTTAAATCATGTTAAATCAGGGCCACATGAAATTTGTCAGATTTTTATTTCAGTTTTAATATTTTAAATCCTGTTTGTTTTTTGTTTTTTAACCTTTTACACTTATTTTTCCTGCATGGAGTGTGTACTTTTGTGATAGAAAATAAAATGTACATAACTTAAATGCAAAATCCTTACATCCTTACATGAAATTTGTTAGATTTGTTTTTCAGTTTTAATATTTTAAATCCTGTTTTTTTTTTTTTTTTTTTTACTTTTTACACTGATTTGTCCTGCATGGAGTGTGTACTTTTGTGATAGAAAATAAAATGTACATAACTTAAATGCAAAATCCTTACATGAAATTCGTTCGATTCTTTTTCAGTTTTAATATTTTAAATTCTATTTTTTTTTTTTACTTTTTACACTTATTTTTCCTGCATGGAGTGTGTACTTTTGTGATAGAAAATAAAATGTACATAACTTAAATGCAAAATCCTTACATCCCTGACATGAAAGTTTTTGATTTTTTTTCAGTTTTAATATTTTAAATCCTGTTTTTTTTAATTTAATTTTATTTTTTTTACTTTTTACACTTATTTTTCCTGCATGGAGTGTGTACTTTTGTGATAGAAAATAAAATGTACAAAACATAACTGCAAAATCCTTACATTTATTTGTGTATTGTATACAATACACTATTGGTCAATTTTGCCCAGTATATCAGAAATAGTACACAAAGAAAACACAAAGATAATAGGTCTGCTTTCATAGATTTCTAAGGAAATAATAAATGTCTCACATCTGACAGACTTAAATAAGCTATTTATGTAATTAAATCCAAAAAATATTAATCGATTACCAAATAGTTGTCGATTAATAGGCTAATGGATGAACCTTCGATTAATCAATGAATTGTTGCAGCTTATGTAACCGCACTTACGCGTGTTGTGGGCCGCCACCACCTCACTCTATTCATAGAGAGATACTTTTATTAATCTCTCTATTCAACAATCAAATCCACACAATCACATTCTCAACTATCTGAACTGGGTCACATGAGGAGATATGCAAATTCTGCCTTAATGAATAAGCAGGAAATGGTTGTCTAAGAGGGTGTACAATCTGGTGCTGGTCCAAATGAGGATAATTCAGCCTTCAGGCGCCTCTGAATGACATTCTAGCAGTGTTTTTAAGCGTTTGGGGGCTTTATGGAGCTGTGTAAATTGCGGCTCAATACCAAACGCATGCTGTGCTTGGCGGATGTCAGAATATAATTTCAGGGGAAGAAGATGGAGAGGTATGGGGAGTGCGGTCTGAAAATGTGGACTATGTCCACCTGATTAAGAGGATTAATGGCGGTTGCATCCATGGTGAGTTCAATATGAATGGGACAAGATGCTGTTCTTGTGCAGCCAATGCATTTATTATGCATCCTTGCAGCTAAATGAAGGAACAAAGGGAAACTTAATGGAGAAAGAAATGAAATGGGGGGGGGGGGGGGGGGGGAATACAAGCTGAATACTTCCACAGAGACAAAGTACAAAAGCCACAACCAATGAGAAGCGACGACGGGAAAGGAAAAGAGCCAATCACAAAGCATGATAGCCTGTGGCATGGATCGAGAGACGCCCACCTGGGCAGTGCTATGGCATGCCAGGGCAAAATGGACCAGCGTATGCGTGTGTGCGCTGAAGTCAGAGTGTGTCTACATCTGTGCATCCCTGTCAGACCCGTGTGTGTGTGTGTGTGCAGGAATGCCCCCCTTTGTGAAAGCAAGGGTGGGCTTGTCATATGGTCGGCTGTGCCTCCTGCGGTTGTCACGGCAGCAGATTGCCAGGAGGAGAGTCAGGAAAAAGGGGGGGAGGACTATTAGACAGGACTCAGCGGCGTGTTGGGAGGACATCCCAAAATAGGAAAAACAACACTTGACATAAGAATGTCCCTGGCGTCTCCGTCTTTACTGGTTGGACAAGCAAACAGAACTACAGCGGGCAACGACATAAATGATGCTTAATGAAAGTAAACAAACTCTTTATCATAATTGAATAGTCACTTCAAACACACGATTGCCACCAACCAGGGGTTCCCAGGCCATTTGAGAGACATAGTCTCGCCAACGTCCAACTCTACGTTACTCACCATACGGGAGGCATCCTGACTAGATGACCAATCCACCTCATGTGGATCCACTCATCGTGGATGATCAGTGGTTTTACTCCCGAGTCGCTCCCAGATGACGGTGCTTCTCGCCTTAACTTAACTTAACAGCCACCCTTTGAAGGAGACATGCCGCTGGTCCTTCACACTCACTTCGAGGGTAGGAATGTAGATTAACTGTTAAATAGAGAGCCTTGCCTTTCAGCTCAGCTCCCTCTTTAAAACAGTAGACCGATGCAGAGTCCACATCACTGCAGAAGCCAAATATTGTACCTAACAAACCAGAATGTCCATAGAATCCCACATGTTGGTGACTCAGTCCTGTGGCGTTATTAATCGTTATTAATACACTGTGTCTCCCCCAACGCCGTCGCCCCTGTATGACCTCACCAGCGGTTGACTGTGTAGTTCTTTGCTAACTAACACAGTAGTGTCCGTGTGGCTCTCCCTTCCTCTCCACTCTTTGCCAACAAGAGTCTTGACTGACAGTAAACGAGATGTTAAATGTTCATGCTGCATGTTTAACTACTATATCTCTAAATGTGTTTTGGGTGCTTGGAACGAATTAAGGCATCACTGACCGACAAATGAACCCAAATACATGTGAAGATAGTTGATGTGTTCACCGAGCTATTTACCTGAGATGTCCAACCGCTTTGGTGCGGACCAGCGAGAGGATGATGTAGTCATTCTGCTGACCCTGGAACCTGTCGACGGTCGTCACCTGTAAAGTTATCATAAGCACGCTTTAGCTCATGCCCCATGCAAAGTAAATTAATTTCAGTTAAGCAGGGGTTTAGCCAAAAAAAAAAAAAATACATGAAGGTGACTGCGGGTTCCTGTTGGGGGAGTTATCTTGGCACGACACATGGGCAAGTCGACGAGTCCTTAAGACGGCTTAAAGGGCATTTGCCGCCTCTTGCCTCTTACCTGGACCCCTGAGACTCTAAGGGAAGAGGAAAGAGCCGGGGGCATCGCTGTTGCTGCTACTGAATCAAGAGATTATATGTTTTTTGTCGCCGGAAAGAGTAGTGTGTCTTTTCAAGGCAAAAAGGGGGAAAGCTCAAGTCAGCCAATTTGCTTGATACGGTGGTAATCCTGTCATGCTGAGAGGTGTGCTTACCAAGAATATGTCTCACATAAAAGGCAGCTACACACTTTTGGTTAGAAAAACCCAAAACATCTCTGATTGCTTACACCGGGGGTGTCCCAAGTGCGGCATGAGGGCCATTTGCGGCCCATGGCTGTTTCTTATTGGTCCTTGGCACTAAAAACTAAAATGAAAATTATCGTGATTTTAGTAACAAAAGTTCAGATCAATGCATTAATTAATTGATGGTTAATCCATTACCCAATTAATCGAGTACTATTTTGGTAATTGATTGTTTTCCTCTGTTTGTTTTTCCTCTGATTTGAGCGTCTAAAACATGGATACAGTCATGGAAAAAATGATTACACCAGCATTGTTTCTTCAATTTCTTTTTCATTTTAACGGCTGGTACGACTACAAGTATGTCACCTGAAGAATACAATAAACATAACAACATGGAATGCCTGCTGCACGGGGAAGAGTGGTTAGCGCGCAGGCCACACAGCTAGAAGACCAGAGTTCGATTCCACCCATCTCTGTGTGGAGTTTGCATGTTCTCCCGTGCATGCGTGGGTTTTCTCCGGGTACTCCGGTTTCCTCCCACATTCCAAAAACATGCTAGGTTAATTGGCAACTCCAAATTGTCCATAGGTATGAATGTGAGTGTGAATGGTTGTTTGTCTATATGTGCCCTGTGATTGGATGGCCACCAGTCCAGGGTGTACCCTGCCTCTCGCCCGAAGACACCTGGGATAGGCTCCTGCACTCCTGCGACCCTCATGAGGATAAGCGGTAGAAAATGAATGAATGAAAAAATGAATGAACATGGAATTCCAAAAAGCATTGTTTTATGCTGTACAATGCCATAGCTATTGATCTAAGTGATATTGGTGATCATCAAGAAAACCATGGAAATGGCTAGATGGACGCTCTTAAATTACACTCTCATGAGCTATTTCTGTTGTCATCATAATATTAATGTACCTTTAATTGTACAGTACCATGCATTAGTGAACAAATAAACTGAAGAAAGAAGGCTGTATTTTTAAATGTCCTTAGTCATCCATGAAAGCAGACTTATTAAAACAGTGATGGCCATTTGTGGCTCTTTTCTGATATGTTGCGGATCACACAGCTAAGAGACCTGCGTTCAATTTCCCCCTCTGGCATCTCCGTGTGGAATTTGCATGTTCTCCCCCGTGCGTGGGTACTCCGGTTTCCTCCCACATTCCAAAAACATGCTAGGTTAATCGGCGACTCCAAATTGTCCATAGGTATGAATGTGAGTGTGAATGGTTGTTTGTCTATATGTGCCCTGTGATTGGCTGGCGACCAATCCAGGGTGTACCCCGCCTCTCGCCCGAAGACAGCTTGGACGGATAAGCGGTATAGAAAATGGATACTATGAACAAAAACAAAATAAAGTTGTAATTTTGGAAGAATTTGAAAAATTAGGTTGGGCACAAAGTAATACTAATAAAGAAACAACCTTTATAAGTAAAATAATTTAATTGAAAATGAAAAAAAAAAACAGCAAAAGTAGGAGGAATAAAATATGCTTTCTCACCTACTAACATCTTAGCATATCTATAGGTGTTGTTTTGCATAATATCAAAAGCAGCCCTTGCATCCTTTCGTTTGTGGACACCCCTTGTTGACACATTCTGATACACACCATTTGAATCAATAGGACAATGCCCAGTACTTGCAAACTATAAACTGCAATTTTATAGTACCCCCCCTGAAGGAAAGGTAAGAGACAGCAACTAACAAGGTAGTAGGGACATTATTTAGGTCTTTTGTTGCTGTGTGGAACAGGTGCAGCACCAGAGGCAACAATGTGTCTATAGCGACAGTGGTAGTAGGGGTGATGCATGTCTGCACTGCACATGGCGTTCAACCCTCCATGCACGTAGGCTGCATACTAGATAGTGAGACATGCAGCAGTTTAAATATGAAATCTGTTTAGCAAAGAGGGGTTACACAAAGATCCTCCCGAAGGTGCAGCATTTAGCATGGTGCTTACTTATTTATGAGGGCTGAATCAAACAAGGTCATGTCACTGTGCTGCATAGACAACTGCATTTTTGAGACAAATGACAACCAAGGTTGTTTCAGGCTTCTTATGTATTACCAGAGCTCAAACAGAGGAAGGACACCACTTGTGTGAAAAGGTGGAAAACCAGGGTGTGGGGGAGTTAACACCAAAGACTTGTCCTATAGAAAAATATAGAATATAATTTAGAAGCACTGGTCTAGCTTGAAAGCGGCACGGCGGTCGAGCGGTTAGCGCGCAGACCTCACAGCTAGGAGACCAGGGTTCAATTCCATCCTCGGCCATCTCTGTGTGGAGTTTGCATGTTCTCCCCGTGCATGCGTGGGTTTTCTCCGGGTTTCCTCCCACATTCCAAAAACATGCTAGGTTAATAAGCGACTCCAAATTGTCCATAGGTATGAATGTGAGTGTGAATGGTTGTTTGTCTATATGTGCCCTGTGATTGGCTGGCGACCAGTCCAGGGTGTACCCCGCCTCTCGCCCAAAGACAGCTGGGATAGGCTCCAGCACCCCCGCGACCCTCGTGAGGAAAAGCGGTAGAAAATGAATGAATGAATGAATGGTCTAGCTTGAGTGGGAGAGGAAGGGAATTGAGTGGGGATTTAACATGCCGTCCATCCGACACACAGCTGCAGATATATGCTGGAGAACAGCCCACTATAAACCGTCTCTCTAAGGAGACCGTCTCACCGAGTTGGGTTGCCGCTTGTCATTGGGCGGTAATAGTCCCACAGCCACTCATGTAAACGATACCCAACCCTAGCAACAACTGCTTTCAACACAATGGGAGTGTGGATTTGGCATTGCGCCCAAAATTCCCAGGTTGACCACGTAACCACTATGCAGTTGGTACTGTTCACATGGAATGGGGAAAAATTAACAACTGTGAAAATGCAGCTTTTGGGCGGAATCAGTAGCCCCAACTGATTGTGGGCGAAATCATGTGACATGGTAAATGTCTAACTGGCATGATTGGTGAGCTGTTTCTACTGCGGGGGAACCCAATAAATTCAGACCAACTTTGGAGGGAACTTGCCATCTATTATATA
Source organism: Doryrhamphus excisus (assembly GCF_030265055.1). Classification (NCBI taxonomy): domain Eukaryota; kingdom Metazoa; phylum Chordata; class Actinopteri; order Syngnathiformes; family Syngnathidae; genus Doryrhamphus; species Doryrhamphus excisus. The sequence goes on from NC_080478.1 coordinate 7,022,489, forward strand.
TGACAAGTGAAGCCAACATGTACCAATATCTAAAATCTATCAATAATCTATCATAATTGTTATGCTCAAAGGTCCCTTTCAGTGTAATTACAATCATCCCAGTGAATTAGGATGACCCACTGACATTTTCTTGGTTTTAGCCTTGATGACACATTGTGGGTACACGGCAGGAGCCAAAGCTCTGCGCCGTGACCTTTTAAATGTCCAGCGCTTGCTTCCTTCTGCAGCCATCTTTCTTTATCCTCAGCACATCTCAAGAGCTTGTAACACAGTCCTCCTAGCCCCTCCCCCTCCTCTGTCAGCATGTCATGAGGCACGCATACTGACTTGAGGCCAGCAGTACACTGAATGACACTGGCAGTCTTAACGTGGCAGGACATTTACCATGACCAAGCACTATTTCTGGTTGTCAGAACACAATACGTTTTACAAAGACAAAACACAGATTCTGTTGCAGAGCCAAAATGGCAAAAACAAAAATGAATTGACGTCTATAACACTGATGAATACATCACAGCGTATCATAGCAGGTTCTTTTAGCAGTAATGCCGGACACCACTGATGAGTCAAAATTTCCCTCTGTGAAGTGGTTTGCATGTTCTCCCCGTGCATGCGTGGGTTTTCTCCGGAGACTCCGGTTTCCTCCCACATTCCAAAAACATGCTAGGTTAATTGGCCACTCCAAATTGTCCATAGGTATGAATGTGAGTGTGAATGGTTGTTTGTCTATATGTGCCCTGTGATTGGCTGGCGACCAGTACAGGGTGTACACCGCCTCTCACCTGAAGACAGCTGGGATAGGCTCTAGCATACTCGCGACCCCAGTGAGGATAAGCGGTAGAAAATGGAAGGAAGGATGCATAGATGGGTGTGAAGAACAATGTCTATTTTGAGACCCACAAGGCCTCCGTGATCCGAATAATGAGGTCTTGTGTGTCGTCCACATGCATTTTTTAAATAATTCAATTTGTGTAAATAGTAAACAACTCTGGAAAGAAAGAATGAAGAGGGCTGAAAACTTAACCTGTGGGGGGGGGAAACAAAACATTTGGTAGTGATGGGAAGCTGCGCTAGCGGGCGGCTTGCTGACTTTTAACACAGTTCATGTGGGCCGGCGTGAAGAAAACCCAGTGTCCTTCAGGGAGGAAGTCCAGCATCAAGAGTTGTTGTGCATGTTTTGCTACGCCACCTCCACAATCCTTTTTAATCTTCTGCTCAAACATGCATGCACTGTCTCACGCCCACTTGAGGGAGTTTTGTTTGTGCAGAGGTATCCAGCTGGCTCAACTGTTTAAGAGATCTGCAGACTAGTCTGGATAGAATGATGATTTAAAGTGCTTGGGATTGGATGTTTTGCTTTGCTGCAGTGTAAAAGCCATTTGCAGTTCAAAGCTACGTGCAGGATAAAGCCACATTCTTGTTAGAAGAGTGGAGCACGGGGTTGGAAAAAAGCTTTTGATGTATTCATATCAAACACAAACACCGCACAGCCTTACCACCCTTGCTCTAATGTGAGGTTTCTATAATGCTACTAAAAAGAAGTGACGTGTTTTACCTTATTGGGCTGTCCAAAGAAGGGATTCCCAGCACAACGCTGGTTGATGACGTCTCGGATCAGGTGTTTCTGTCCGTTGTAGGTGGTGAGGACGCTGATACGGTCAGCAGGGTAGCCCAGCAGGCGCATGTACATGAATAGAGCCACACAATACTCAGCCTCTGCCAGGTTCTTTATAGAGAAAGGAAAGACAAGTGGATACAAACATTAAGAAAAACTTTCCAGCCTGAATACTCCACGGTGCTTTGTCCTTGATATTAGACTCAATAGAACACTATCTGCATTATTTACCCCACCTTTAAATCCAACTGCAATCATTCCACAACATCCTCTGTCCAAGGTTTGCCCTTCAAATGTGACCCCCCCCCCACACACACACAAAAAAGTAGAGCGAATGATATGCATTATTCATCCTGTTTCAATTAGGTCAGGACTGCAGCCTCACATCTTTGCTAATTACTTATGCAGCCTCATCAACACATCATCCTGATCTGGCTGCACTGGAGTCCACATGTTGGGGAAAGTGTGACACTTTTGTTAGTGCTCTGCCTCTTCTAAATTGCACTGATACAACCAGCATCACTACAGTCTTACTGAGGTCTCTTATTGAGGTTTCTTGCAGGTATACATAAAGCCGTGATTATGCATGAATGGGTGTGTGATTGCTTTACAAGTTGGCCAAAGTACAAATAAATGTGTTGAAGTCTGAATGCATGCACTGAAATGTAAGTAAACGTGAGGCAGTAATTTATGGCTCTGCCAAACGTGTTTATTATAGATGTCAGACATTAGCATATCGTGCATGAGAAAGTGGTAAGCTTGGCAACAAGGTCAAACTAATGGAGGCTACTTGATCAGTGGAGAGAGTGAAGGGTTGCAAAAGGGATATAAAAATGACAGCATGGTAAAAGATTATATTAGATAATATTATTAGGTTATATTTCATCAAATGGTGGTTAATTTACTTAACTGTTTATTTGAAGGAAGCCTCTTTTTAAGTGAGGGGGGGGGTTATTGTGCAAGCACTCAAAATAGTTAGCAACACACAAAGTATGTCTGGCAGACTCTTATAAGATGTACAGTACGCCATAAGTTGCTTTACTGTAATATATCTAATTCGGTCCGCATGGCAGCCGAGTGGTTAGCATGTTGGCCACACAGTCAGGAGATTGGGAAGACCTGGGTTTGATTTCTTGCCCCCGAATTTTTCATCACAAAGACTGGTTTGTCTCCGGAATAAAACTTAAACAAAGAATTTGCGCTCCACGTGCTATTGGTGCACTTGCTGTACATTAATTGTCCGATATGGTATACAGTATATTATATGTTTAACTAAGACCTTCAGCTACACATGCTATTGGTGCACTTGCTGCAAAGGCTGTACGACCATGCAGAGTTGCACTCTGTTGTGTCTTGTATTGATCAAGAGATTTATTTCCCATAGGATGTTTTGTCCAAAAAGAAATAAAGCCATTTTTAGCCATGTGCTATGACCACACTTGCTGCATGGCTATAAGACCATGCAAATGTGTATTTTGTTAGTTGTTTCTCTGATTAACTCAAGCAATCTGTTTCTTTTTCAACACACAAATTTGTTTGTCTAGTTACAGGACAAACATATCTGTTGTGCTAATGTGTTGTGATGCAATAATGTAATGTATAATTCTGAACAAAAATCAACCAGTGCAGTGGAAAAGATAGTGATCAACTGTGGAGGTATAGTATACAATTAACAGTGTAAAGCAGGACATTGTAGCATTGTCTGCCTCTTTCCTGGATTCTGAGGAAAAAGCCTGTGTGAGTCAGGGATCGTGGGTGATTCCCTTGAGGACTCTGCAAATGGCAACAGTCAATTTGGAGTGGAGGTTCATGTGACCCGGAGCCTCGGGAAATGCACATGGTCTGGGTTGAACAATAAGAAGGTTCAGGGACACAAGCCTGCACGGCCATCAATAGCACAGTAGCCTTTGTGTGTGTTTTTTAAATTTATATTATCTTATTTGGCATTTAGACTGATCATCGGTTCCATGTTACATTTTGTACCCAACATTTTTTGGGGGCGGGGACAGCAGTCATCATCTTTAACATCCTTCTGATTCTCCATTTTTCCAGGCTAGCTTCTTGCATACATACAGCTTATTTACATTTTACAACTATCATAGTAAATAGAGTGTCTGTGATATTAAGTAGTGCCAGTGTAGCAGCAGAGTAAGGCACTCACACACACACACACACACACTTCAAGTATCGTAGCGATGTCAGGAAATGAAACATTATCTGGCTACTGGAGAAGAGAAACACACACAGACACACACGGGGCTGTGCAAGGGCGGCAGACAGTAACAGTGCCATAAATATATCTTATAGACAGATCATTTAAAAAATGAGATGAATGGGGAAATAAGACATCGAGGAACGTGGGATGCCCTGCCCCGAAAGAGCTAAGCAGCCTGCATATATTCCGAGGGGTTCCGAGCAAAGGGGATGACCTCATAAAATTTCTTCAAGGTTGGCAGGTCTGTTAGTGCCTTTCCATCCAGAGGAGCAATATCAGAAAGTTAACTGAGAAACGCTGGTTTAAGCCCAGTAACTCTATATAATACCGGATATTGTATATGGCTGATCTCCTAGTGCCTGGTTTGCCAGTGGAAATGCGTCGATCGCGAGCCGTGTACGTATCATGCTGTCGACAAGGACAATGTGTGTGCTGCTGACCTGGTAAAAGTAAGGGTTGGGCTCGGACTCGCCCATTCCGTTGAAGTCCTCGACGTTGATTAGCTGGAAGTCAAAGGTCAAGCCAGGGTTGGGCACCTGGAACTCCGGTAGTCGCTGTACATGCGGCAGGTTTCCGAGGTGTTTGTAGCGCCAGTTGTACAAGTTACAAAGACTGCAGGCCGGGGAGGTGATATTAAAACCATGACAACCGATGCTTAAGCCCCCTCAACGGGTGACTTACCTGGCGCGTGCACGGCCCTGCGCGTCCAAATCGATGGTGGGCACTCCCAGGCGCACAAAGCGAGTGAAGAGGGACTGCTCCATGTTGGAGTACTTCTGGAAGGCCATGTTCTTGATGACAGGGGGCAGCTGGTGGTGGTCGCCGATCATGATCCAGCGCTTCAGCCTGCTGTAGCCGTCCTCTGGGTTCTGTGGAGTGGAAATAATAATAAAAGCACGAAAGGCCAGCGGTGTATTTTATCCATGTCTGCGTCACACTGCCATAGTTTTTAATATAGTTTACAGGGCGCTTGCACTGAGCTCAATATACGGTAATATACTGTGTGATATAAATCAAGCATAGATTTTGACAAGGTTGACTATATTGTTCTTTCTGTGACGTGTGCCTGGCAGTGAGTATGAGTCACTCGGGGGGAGTGGAGCTCTGGCATAGTGGTTGTTGTAGCCTGGACTGATGTGCTTAATGATCTCATCTGTAAACAGACATTAGCGCTATCTCGGACAATTAGGCGCAACTACCAAAGACAAGCATCATTACTCTGCATGGAGAACATAAGTCAGGCCTTAATGAATGTGGAGAGTCAGGTAGTGGGAGGCTTGATGTTGGGTGTCGTACTGTGGGTTTTACATGTGTGGTGACAGTAGCTCAGCCCAGAAAGGTATTGTCTGCTGGTCCTGTCAGTTTTTAATCATAACCGCAGTCCTGGGCACATTTGAAGACTGTAACATCTAAGGCAGGAGTGTCCAAAGTGTGGCCTGGGGGCCTTTTGTTGCCCGCAGCTGTTTTTTTACTGGCCCGGGGCACTAAAAACTAAAGCATTACTTCAGAAGAAAGTTTACATTGGGAATTGAAAAGAAACTGGGAAACACATTTTCCACCTACCTCACACGGCTCAGATGCATTCATTTCTAGAAATATATAACTTCTTAGCGTACCACTTTGCAAATTAGACAGCCAAACCTACCCAGTGTTACAGACAGATTGCTGTCCTGTGGGCAATACTAATTTTCATTATTGCCACTATGGCCTAACTTCTGTGTTCTCAGTCCGATATAATGTCAAGAGATGCATACCTGCAACAGAAGTGGGATGAATGTCTCAATCTCCAGGATCTGCGCGGCTTCCTCCATTAGGATGTTGTCATACTAATGAGGACAATTATCAATTTTAGTGAACACTAATTGGAACACAATAAGCACCCATGAGAGCATGAAGGAAGGTCATACCTTAAAACCTAGCTCCACCAGGTCATGACGTTTGAGGGCAGCGTGCGTGCAAGTCATGGCGATGATTTTGGCTTCTTTCACAAGAAGATACTTGGTGCGGTCCAATCCGCTCCTGAGCAGCTCAAAGGCCCTAAACTCCTAAACGCGGTGTGGAAAGGAAAAATATTTTCTGTAGATGTAGTTCAGTACAACTTTACTTTTTAGAAGGTGATACTGACAAAATGATGGATGATCACAGAGGAGGATGAGGGATAACATGCTTACTGTAGCAGGTGATGGATGACTTTGATATCTAATGTGAGGTAACACCACAAGAAACAGCCCCCTCAACATTAAAGGGGCTCTCTCCTGCTCAATCCAGGGGCTTTTAAAATGATACTGGAACTCAGTGGGGCAATGTAGTAACCTTTTAATACATAAAATACTCTGTAATACAAGCATTCCGCTCGTCATGCTCTGATTCCGCAGCCTCGTCCCCGACCACACCTACTATGTTGCGATCGGTCAGGGGTTGCCTACAGCCAGTGACCAGTAAGAATGTTAAAAAGTATTGTATGCCTAAGGCACATCTGCAAGACACAATTATCTTCATATCACGCCTTTTAGTCTTTTATTTTTTTAGCAGTAGTTAACGTCATAGTCTAATGAGGTTCATTTGGTCATTTCTATACTTTTAAACAATTCTTTTTACCAGACCAATGGTCTATTAGAGGCCACAGGTAGGAGGCGTAGTGGAAGACCAAAGAGGAGGTTTATGGATGTAGTGAAGGAGGACATGAGGGTAGTTGGTGTGAGAGAGACAGATGCAGAAGACAGGGTTGGATGGAGGAGATTGATTTGCTGTGGCGACCCCTGAAGGGAAAAGCCCAAAGAGAAAGAAGAAGGAAAACGCTAAGATCCATATCACCCAACCCTACTACACACACTCCTGTCTTTTTAATGATGAAGTGTTACAGAGGAAGTGCTTATCGCTGATTAACCCATGATCGTGATGCTCACCCAAGATAATGTGCAATTCTGTGATTATCGCATGAAAAGTCACATTGTGTCAAGCGGGGGAGTAAAATAACCATACAGGGGGAAGAAAAAAAGTCATAGGCGGAAATATGGGTAAACAGGTTGCCGCACCAGCTGTGCAGGGGCCAAGCAAGGCAATGGGGATGGGGGAGCGAGGAGTAGAGAAGTAGACCAGGACCATGCTGAGTTATACATATTTGATGTGTTACTATTTTAGCATTCAAATTAAACCAATCAAAAGCTCCAGTATTGATGAGGTCTATTTTTAACCCGTGTGGCTCCAGGCTGGTTGACGGGTGAAATCAAGATGGCGTGCCTGGACAAAGAAGTAATGACGTTTGCTGAAAGATGAGACTGTGAGAGACGTGCAGCCGCGAGGCACGTTGTGTCCCTGCTGTCAGTCTGTCCCGCTGCAGAGTCTCAGCATATTCCGAGGACAGCTCGGGCTGGCGATGTGTTGACATTTGAAAAGGCAGGACAGATAAGCAAAATCAGCAGAGTGATGCCTCCTCTCGTAAGTGGGCGTACGGATCGCACTGCTGCATGGGTGAGGCCGAGGGAGGAGGGAGGAGGGAGGAGGGAGGAGGTGCGGTGATGCAGCGATACAGAGGCCAGGCCTGATAAATCAAGGTCACCACACATGTTGGGATATTACCTCCAGTCAATAACTCCTTTATTGCTTTTTCTCAGACCTCCTTGGTGTTGCCATAAATCTGACGCGTTATTGTTGTCTCTATAGGAATACTCCATGTGCTAAAGAAAAAATGGACCACAGCAGTGTGGGGTAAAAGTGTGAAAGAGTAGATAGTAGAAGAAGCGAGCACTTAAGGAGTGAAGACTTCTGACAGGGCTTCATCATGCAGTACAATATGATATCATAAAATGATATCATATTGGCATCTACAATTGTTCTATCTTGGATGCTTCTTTACTTATTACTGTTATTAAGACTGACTGGTAAAACAAATGAAAATACTAATGAAAATACTGCAAACTTCAGTCAGTTTTGGATGTAATATTACAGAAACTTTTATAATTTTATTTTTGCTACAGTATAAATATATAGCTTGTCATATTGTTTTAAATGTTACTGGGGGGAATTAGTTTTTTAGTGTGTCACTGCAAATAATCATTTTTTTTAAATGTAAGTTTAAATGAAATATAATCACTTCCAAAGGTGCATTATTTCCCCAAATATGACAAAGTTATCCTTTTTAAATGCTTACTGTTTTATATATAGGAATTGTTCCAAACTATTTCTATGACAATCAGTGTATGGCTTGTTACCACATTAACATTTATTTTAGTGTTATTTACATGTTTTTGATAAAAGTACACTGGCCAAGATAACTCATTTTCTGTATTCCCATTGCTTCCAAAAAAGAAAATTTTTACTATTACAACTTTTTATGTATTTATAAGAATACTATTTTAATTGTTAATGTATTTAATACAAGATAAGTGTAGTTGTCACCATATATGTGTGTAAAAATAAAATAAAAATGAAATGCTTAATAAAATAAAAAAAATGACATTAATTATACATACATGTTTCAATATATAAGCATTCTGAGAAATACATTTTCTGTGAAATGATCAATGGTGCCATGATTGTGACCACAATCATTAAAAAAAATCTGCTAATATCATCTGTAAAGCAAATATAATGATGATGATGAAACCTACAGTATATGATTTATAGTGCTGACCAGCCAATGAGCAGCTACCATGCATCAACCTGTCAGTGTTGATTATACATTGCTGCTGCGGTCACATGAATGAGCTGAACAGTAATTATGTGTGTTCTAAATAAATGAATAAAGCTGCTGCAGCGGAATGTTTGTGTTTGCGCGTGTGACCTCCCTACCTCCAGCTGGGTGAATATTTTCTTAATGTGGCGGTAGCAGCCCTCTGCGATGTCCATGTCCTCCTCGTAGGAGCGGCCCCTGAACACCGGCTGGGGGGCATTGGAGAAGTACTTGGGGAAGGGGAAGAGCGCGGCCACGGCTTCCACCTCCACGTCCTTGCCCTGTTTGGGCTTGACTTTGCTCATGTACTCTTCCCAGCGAGATATCACCTGCGGTGGGGGACACAGAGCGGATGTTACAAGTCCTAGCACTGACATTCAGGTCGGTGAGGGCCAGAAGTATTTGGACAGGGATGGCATTTTTGCGATTGTGGCCTTTTAAAACAATCAGGATTTTTCAGGCACAGGATTTAACACTCAGGAATTTCAGACATTTTCACTTCCTTTAGTTGTTTCTTTTTGTTGTTTTTTTCAGTGTTACAAACAAGACAGACCTTGCTGTGAGTGCTTGTAGATGCGGAGAGGACCATTTGCATATCTACATATTTGCCTTCCATGTTTTTAAATAATTTTTGCAAATGTCCTTTGGGAAATGCTGAGTACCTCCATTTTGCAGTGACACAATTATTAACATATTTACTAGGGGTGTTGCCAAAAGGTCTTGCATGATTAAAACGTGACAATGTTTCTCGTTCAGAAAAAAAACCGTCATGCAATAATAAATAAATAAATTAATCACACAATTAAAAATAAAATGAACTGGATAATTTCGGCGGCCTCAATATATTGTCTTGATGCTTCATGGTGAGTGAGACAGCAAAAAGGAGTGCAGCTTCGTGACGTGATGAGCAATGCAAGGTGAGGTAGTACAAGTTAGGAGGGAAAAAAGATTCTTGCAAAGCCAAGTGCCACACAGCCCCCTTATAGGAACATGTACAATGAGCAAGGTGAAACCATCAACACAAACAAGCCAGTTATTTGAAAGTGGTAGCAACATTAAAGGCAAGAAAACAAACGTTCCCACGTCTAACATATCCACTCGATCCAGGGGAAAAAAGCCTTTGTCCCGTGTCAACACCCACTAAAGCCTAGTCCTGATTTTTAAACCGTATAATTCCGTCTAGGGGCGGCACGGCGGTCGAGTGGTTAGCGCACAGACCTCACAGCTAGGAGACCAGGGTTCAAATCCACCCTCGGCCATCTCTGTGTGGCGTTTGCATGTTCTCCCCGTGCATGCGTGGGTTTTCTCCGGGTACTCCGGTTTCCTCCCACATTCCAAAAACATGCTAGGTTAATTGGCCACTCCAAATTGTCCATAGGTATGAATGTGAGTGTGAATGGTTGTTTGCCCTGTGATTGGCTGGTGACCAGTCCAGGGTGTACCCCGCCTCTCGCCCAAGGACAGCTGGGATAGGCTCCAGCGCCCCCCGCGACCCTCGTGAGGAGAAGCGGTAGAAAATGAATGAATGAATGAATAATTCCGTCTACATTTATGAAAAAATGGGGTAAACACACACAATGCTAAAAGCACTAACAATGACAATAGAGAGGGCCGTGACATTCAGAAATTGTTGCGTAACTCCACTGGGAGGACGGCTTCCATCTCAAAGTTCTCCCACCAGAGAACTCCGTGCCGGAGTCGGTACCTGTTACGTGGCCGTGGAATGGTTATTTGAGAGAAAATGGCCGATGTCAAAGTGGTTCTTTTCCTCTGCTCTTCAACGTGAAGCAGTGTTTGGGCTTGCAAAAACAAGCAAGCAAAAAGGACTTGAACAATAGCTACAACCAACTGCTATGAGTGCATCCATGTTGTTTCTGATGTAAACACAGGGTTTTATGAGATACCCGCCTACGTGTGGACAGGGCCTGAGATGTTTGGTCGGCGAGGTAACTACAAGCATCAAATGGTGTACGTTCACAGAAAGTCAATGCAAAAGAAACGCTGCTCTTTAATACAGTTGAAAAGCCAGCGTTTCAAGAAATACTGCAAACATTTGAGCGACAATTGGAATTATGAGAAAATCCATCACAAAGGTTTGTCCAGTTATATATTCAATTGAATCTTTTTTTAATTCACATTAAAATCTTGTCTCGTTTAAAACACTTGTTGAAAAGCATATTTGATTTCAACCAAAAATTGCCGTCTTGTCTTATCGTGTTGGTGCTGTTTATATGTCACATAGCACGGAAAAAGGTTGGAAAATGAAAACATTTCCAAGCAGTGTAATCCCGTTTTTAGATGTATTTCTTTATGTTTATTATTTCCTTCCCAATACAGTACATCCCAGTAACAACTACTGTATCTACTATATGTCAGATCCACAAGTGTCTACCCTCTCTAAATGGTACATCAGACAACATTCCTCTAACTTTTTCACAAAAGACAAATGAGAGTAGATCGGTGCGCTCTTGGGGAAGTGCTCCAGCTGTGAACCTAATAAAGCGGCTTCAACCAACCAGCAGGCAGCCTCCGTCTATAAATATCATCCGCGAAGAGCAACTTTGACAAAGTTGGCTTGAGGAGTCAGTCTTATTGTGCTATACAAGACTATTGGAAAAGAATACACATTATGGACATGTATGGCGCAGACGTCAGTATTTAGGTGTCGTCCCACCAGGTAAGAGCTACCATATGAGTGCCACTATGACCGATGTGGCGGGTCTTTTTACATTGTTTCTGTAGGGGAGTCCATGTATTTTTTTTTGCTAAAATAATGTAACGTAAGGATAGACAAAATAAGCACTAAAATATAGCCCTAAAATGTCTATGAAGTCTGTTTAAGAGCTTCTGAACAACCCGAGAGGCTGGTGATAATTAGGTGTCAGGAATAAACAGCAAGAGGCCGGCACTGTCTCTTGCGTGGTTATTTGCGGTCTCACTTAAACACAGCAACAAGCCCGTGGCATAAACACTTTAATAACCTATCAACATATCGAGCCTCAATTATAGGCCAAATTCTTCATTTGTAAATCAATATCATATGAGGAAATGTAAGACCACAATCTCCTAAATTATACATTGAACCCCATCAGTGCAATGGTATGAAAAACCCTACGCCATACCTGGTAGAGGTAGAAGTGTCCAGCGGTCTCACAAGTGTAAGAAACATCGCCGGGGACCCCCAAGCTCTCCTGTAACCTTCCAACCTCCTTGAGGAGCTCCAGTCTCCGTGCCAGGACGTAGTTCACCCTGCCGTACCTGGAAGATGAGGGAGCACAGTGCGGTCCATCAGCAGTCTGGGACAAAGGCGTAGCATATTTATCCAAACAATGACGCAATGTTTGTTACATGAGGATATTAGGATTATGCTCTTAATGTAAGAACACCACCAGCTAGCATACGTTACCAATTTATTTATGTTGTCTATACGTATTTGTCACAACTACGAATTAAACCGCAGAAAAATGGTTGTCCATCTGCAGCCCACAGCTGTTTTTCTTATGAAATATCAGCAGTAATTTGAGAGAATAAAGTCAAAATATCAAGAGAATAAAAGTCATAATTTTATGACTATAATATTGCCAGGAAGATAACATAATTTTAGTACCTAAAAGTTGAAATATTTATTTTTAAGTCTTAATACTATGATTAACATCACATAAAGTTGTCATTTTTGGAAAATTAGGTTGCAGAAAAGTGTATGAGGTTAGGAGAATAAAGGCAAAATGTTCTGGGCACAAAGTCATAATTAGAAGAAAAACATTAAAAATAGGTGGAAAATGTAAACAAACAACAGTAGAAATTGAATGAAAAAGAGTAAAGAAATCAATACTGTACATAAAAAACAAAAAGCTGTAATTTTGGGCAAATTAGGTTGCAGTACAAAGTTCCAGTGTTATGAGAATAAAATCAAAATATTATGGGGATAAAGTCATATTAAGAAAAAAAGATTTAAGAAGTTGAAATATTTGCAAAATTACAAAAAACAATCATGAAAAAAACAAAATTGAAAAAAAAATAGATTTTTCACCTATATTATAGGCATATTTTTCTTGGAAAAAACTTCTTGCATATCTACAGTACATGTGATGGTTTGGACGCCCCTGCAATAGGCGATACATACAATGAAAGCTAATGCTAGCAGCTAAACTTTGCCAAATTGCTAAACTGTACGTGCACGTGGTACATTAGAGTACTCAAAGCAGGAAAAGGCGGGATACAGTGCTAGCAGTGCGCTTGAATGTTGGCCCCGTCTAGGCATACAGTCCCATTAATATTTCTCCACTACTTCACTCTTCAAAATGATTACTTTTTCCCCTCCCCTCCCACTCTATTGTCTAATATATAATTATTGTCAAAAAGCTATAATTTTTTGTCACGTTACAATAAAGTACCTGTCAAATTACCAATTCTTATAATATTAAAATCCCATTCATTTTTGTCACTCATAAATGTTACTCGCTAGCAAAATTATTACATCTCAAAACTCCTAAAATGACTTTTTTCTTGTAATATAACTTGCTCTGATTACAAGTAAAATAAAAACATGATGTTTCTTCCCTTACAGTTGCCCTTTATTCTTGTAAAGTTACAACTTGCATGTAATTGTAAGTTTATAAAATTGCATAAATTTGAATTTCTTCTTACAAATTACATAATTTTAATTCAATATTTCCAATTCATTATGACTTTTTCTTCCTTAAATATTAATTCATTTACAAAAATAATACTACTAGAATACTACAACTTTTGTCAAATTATATTGGGTGTTTATTCAGCTAAAATTCCAACTTTATTTGCACTGAATAAAATAACATGAATATAACTAAAAGCAATCAGCGTCTAAGTGGCGGGGGCAACGCCGGCTATTACTATTTTTAGACTGCAGATGACAATGCCGCAGCTCTGCCTCTTTGGCCTGAATAAAATGAAACATTAAAAAAAAGGCGAGTGACCTTGCTGCCCAGGAAGACTCACCTGTGATGCAGCTGCTCTCACATACAGGTCAACAAAGGTGACGCCATTCATGTAGGTTATTATTGCGTATGACCTTCGGTAGAGATGCGCTGCCCACAACTACATTTAGACTACCAGGCACCAAAAATCTAATTATAAATTGTGGAAAACACATCATGGCATTCATGGAGGCAGCATCCCATTTGTTAGGCATTTGGAGCCTTCCGTTTTTCATGTGGCAATGCAACGTTAATTAAAACTCTCTGGCTTGCTGGTGTCACTGGGGTGGAAGGAGCGTGGCACTTTTTGCATGTTATTATGAACCATCCACAAGCAGGCAGGAACATATTAAACGCTGATAGCTAGAGCGCTTTTCTTTTCATGTCGGCTGCATAATTTAACACAAGGAACAGACTGCCGGGCCCGGTTTTTAATGCGCCACTATTCATCCGCTAGTAGTCGTATGCTCATCCTGAACGGCACTAAACGGGGCATGGCAAAGCAGAACAAATGTATAACCCTCCTCCCTTTCTCCTCTGAAAGTGCAGCTAAAAGCTATAGGGGGCAATTTGCTCAGTGCTGCAGATGGATAAGGCGGTAATTAACAATGTCGCCTATAAGGGGACTTTAAATAGTAGCGGTGTAAAAGTGTTAATTAATACTCAATGACACTGGCCTACTTATATTCAAACGGTCCTTAAAAAAAGGCTTCTGGGTAGCAATTCATGAAACAAAACAAGACTGAGTGCTCTGGGTGTCCTGAGATAATATTTCGAGGGTCCACAAAGTGAATGACCTAGACATTATTTGGTATTTGTGTAACAGAAAATATATTTGCCTTTGAGCCAGGGGTTTTCAAGGTGCAGCCCGAGGGCCTTTTGTGGCTTATAGCTGTTTTTTATTGGCCCATGGCACATTGTAAATATATAACTTCACAGGAAAAGTCCCCAGAGAAAACCCACGCATGCACGGGGAGACCATGCAAACTCCACACATAGATGGCCGAGGGTGGAATTGAACTCGGGTCTCCTAGCTGTGAGGCCATCACGCTAACCACTCATCCGCCAATTTTAGATTATATTATAGTAAAAAATCTGCAAAAATGAAAAAAAAAAAAGAGTCCAAAGTTGATACTAATAGACTTTTTCATCTATATCACACAGCTGAGATGCAATTTTTTCTTAAAATATACTTTCATTTTTCACTGGAAAAAGTTTGGACAACCTTGCTTTAAGGCATCACACACACACACACACACACACACACACACACACACACACACACACATCACTCTAAGACAATTTCATTAAGAAACAGCAGTCGTACGTCTTTGAATGTAATATTGTAAATGCATTTATACGCTTTAATTTCTTTACTCTCATGTAATTACCCATCCATCCCACTTAGTCCACATGTCAGTGTTGTAAAAGTGCTTAATGAATAATGAATCAAAAAGGCCTAATGCATGCCAGAGGTTGTAAAAACGACATTAGTATTGTATTAGAGTCCACGGAGGACTGACGATATCACTTTACTACACGGTGACGGTGATGAATGCAAAAAAAACCCAGGACTTGAAAAGATGTTCTTAAATCCATTCACATTAAAACGGAATTTGGTTCAGAACAGTTGAATATTTGCTGCCCCAAATCCTGTCCACTGCAGAAGTGTGTCCTTGTTTGACCTTTACAATATATGACATTTGTTTGTGTCCCCAAGCTCAGTTTATGTAACGCTTTCCTTCCTAATCGATTGGGTGCAGTGATGTGTCGCTTTGGCTTGAGTTACACTACATGGTTCACGTGAGGCCATTTTTATTGTCTTCCTCTCATGTGACAGAATCTAAATAAAAACACCCGCAGAGAATTAAAAACCATTAAATAGGGTTTAAATGGTGCATTGGAGGTACATAGACCGTTGGGTAAGTAAAATGCTAATAATACTGATGGTAACTCCCCTCTGGTTTGCCACGCGCTTCGTATTAAAGAGTGAAAGACGGGAAGTGTTGATTGTGTAATGATTACATGTTGGAAGGTTGATACCAATAATAACAAAGATGTATTTAACAGGGCTGTCAAAAATAATTATGTAAAAATGTGTGTCGTAATTAACGAATGCGGACCAAGTCAAGCCACCCCTCTCTGTGGTGACGACATACAGTATAGAGGCACAGTGGAGTGTCACCGCACAGCCACAGAGAGTCTGATGCTCTTTGCTAACTTGACCTGACACACCAACAGCAGCGCAATTCCAACACCATGTATGTACAGTATCTTCAACTCACAAACACATCTATAGTCCCTCCTCGGAATGACACTTCTTCATTGTCACCAGACCACAGTGTTGCATTCGCGGACACTTTGAAAATCCAAACACAAGAACAACGTGTTTGGAACGCAAACCAGCAACCCCGCATGGCTCCTTGACAACACGCAGTCAGGCTAATTGTGAGTAGAAGTTAACATTGACATTGGATATGTATCATTTGAAAATCCATGGGAGTAAAAAAAAAATCGCTAAAAAGCACCGCCTCTCCAAACATTTTTGGATGCAGATAATGTTTGAAAAGTTTTGGTCCTTCCCCCTCAGACTGCTGAACTTTTAATAACCGTTAATGCGAGTGATTAAGTCATCAGCTGAGTCCCACTTGGAAGAATCTGTGAGCCTCACACAAACCCAACTGATGTAATCCAACAGCTAATAGGCGACATAAATGAAATGGATTCAAGATCTGACATTTAATGTGGTTTGGCAAATGCCTCTCAAAGTGGTCTGTGGAGGTCCAGAGTAGTGACAAGAGGGCTAATCGCTCTGAGGGAAGACGATATGATCACTGATGGAAAAGCCTGAGAGGTCGAGGATGTCTTATGGAGATAAAATATGGGAGTATCAGGTGGCCTGTCAGGGGTTTGGCTAAGGATAATTATGTATGTGGGCAGCTGGGAAGCTTTTATATATATATATATATATATATATATATATATATATATACACACCAATACTTGTGTGTGTTGGCTTTGATTGAGTTATAAGGGCCGCAGCACATGCGCACAGTCTGTTTGCTTAAGACGCCATCTCCCGGTATCTGCACTTGTCATCGCCGTCTGTCCTCACCTGCTGAAGTCCTTCTCGGTCTCCAGCTCCTCTTCTCCGTGGCCCAGACGCAGAAGGTGGCGCTCGTCAATGTCGAGAGCCATGATCTTTTCAAACAGCTGGTTCAAGGCCTGGTGGGGAAGGAAGGAAAGCAGGGAAGATGAGATGCGGTTGGCAACAACGGCAACCTCTTTTTCAAGGCCGAACCTGATTTGAGTGTGTGACAATGAGGGTCCTCTGCTCGGGAAAGTTATGGTAGATGTTTGAAATGATCTGAACAGCCACGTCGGTCTTGCCGGTACCTGGTGGTCCGACAACCTGAATGACAGAGCAGAAGCGTGAGCAGGAAGTAACAAAGAAAAGAAAAGAAATTATGCATTTGAGCAACATTTTGTGAACCCTTGCACAACTTATCTAAGGGATTAACTCAAAATGTGTGTATTGTTTTTTTTGGAATTTGTGTTGCCATTATGTCACAGAAGGAAATCGGTCCAATCGGTGATAAAGCGGTCCACTCCCATATAAGCCAAAGGAAGCATCAGCCTCCTTTGAGCCATATCAGCATAAAATCTTTATATCAGCAGGGAGGCGGTACAACATGTTTACAAAAAAAGAAATCTTAACATCTCAGGTGAGTAATTTCTGCTAGAAAATAATGAGCGTAATTTGGCATCGATGAATAAATCAACATGCAATCAGCCGACAAGAAAGCAAAAGCTGGCAGGCAGACTAAGAGGTGGCTGTAGTGTGTTTGCTGGGACGTATTTTCCATCTGCCAAGCTGGAAGGTGAGAAGGGGTGAGTTTCATGGTGTTTGCATGCCTTGTTTACTCCTAAAACCACAACCCCGCCCGCCCTATCAATGTGCAATCATACTACCAACAACAAAATAGTATGCTTGAAAGACAGAAGTAGGAGGCTCCACACGATGTTGGCTCTTTCTGGGTTTCCACAAGAGCCATTTTGTTCGATTTTTTTTTTTTTTTTTTGGGGGGGGGGGGGGGGGGGGGTAAACAGGCAGCAATCACAATCAAACAGTAAATATGAAGCACTTACCATGGTGAGGCCTGGCTGCATGCCGGCTCGGATGGCTTCGATCTGAGTAGGCGTGAAGTGAATTGTATTCCTGGAAGCATGTTATTAAGGCAGGTAATTAGTCATCAGTACCTTCATGACAGTATAAACCAATTGAGGTTCATTTTAGAGAATCTGATTCAGGCCAGCATGGAGCAAATGAACAAAGTAGAACGTGGATGTTGAACGTAAAAGATCATAAACTAGCCCATGGCAAAAAAAAACCCACATTTGATATAAACATGTGTATTATTGACACACAGCAGATCAACATTTGCAATAAAAGTGACTCTCTTCAGCTGCAATTGTTGACACAAACCAGGTTTTAAGACCTAAATATACCTCACATGCTTATTAAACACATTTAAAGTATAAAGTGTGTAGGCACCGTACACTGAACGACGAACATATGGAATCGGATCCACGGTGAAGCCTGGGCTACTGCGTGATGAAGAGGACAGCTCAAGCTAAAGGGCTAGCCTCAAGGCAAATGTGACACCGAGAGTGACAACAAAAGGAGGAGATAGTGAAGGATGAGTGTGTCATGAAGAAATTATGAGGCTTACAATTGTGATGCTCAAGACGACGACTTTAGCCGTTTTAGTTCCCAGGAGGAGAATGAGGATGACGACGAATGACTTTTCTGGATAGGCTTCTGTTTAAGTAGCCATATTACTGGCAATGAAAACTTTCTGTGTACTAAATATCCCATGTTACTACATGAATACCTGCGGCTTACAGGCAGGTATACAACATGTTTAAATTTAAAATCTCTTTAAATTTAGTGGGTTTGGCTTACATACCCGAAATTATGGTACATTTGTGGCCATAAATCTGCTAATTTGCAGGGCTGTGAATGCTGAATGTGCATACAGTATAGTTGATTCTTAAGTCACTTTTTCACTTAACGGTAAATCCTCTACGCAACTTACTATTGGTGCTTTTCTATTAGCAACAAACTTGCGTGGTAAGAAAAAAATTGTTAACACTTGAGGGTACAGGGCTATGAATAAAACATTACACCCACATTTTTCTTTTCTTTTTGCCCATAGTCTCCTCTTTATGCCATGATGTAAATACAAGAGACCATCTCCACCAGTGTCTCACTCTGACCGATACTACTTTGAAGTGAAAAAACAATCCGAGGGAGCCGAAATGAGTGGATCTCTCACCTTTTGGGCTGGTTGTAGGGATAGGGCCCGCGGTTGGGTGTGACATAGGGCTCAACAATCAAGGTTGCGTCCTCATCCTCTTTGTCCTTGCCTTCTTCATCAGCCTTCCTCTTCTTCCCTTTTTCGGCTTGTTTAGCCATTGGAAACTTTATTCTAGTAAAGCAAAAGAGATGTTAGACCACGCGCATGGTATCTTTTAGCCTGATTGACATATTCAAATATACATCACCTTGTCCTGTCATTTATCTTTCTCTTTTAAATACAGTAAAATATGGCACATTTCACACAGTTGCTAATGGTGATTATTCATTCATTCATTCATTTTTTACCGCTTATCCCCCCAGAGTTGCGGGGGTGCTGGAGCCTATCCCAGCTGTCTTCGGGCGAGAGGCGGGGTACACCCTGGACTGGTCGCCAGCCAATCGCAGGGCACATATAGACAAACAACCATTCACACTCACATTCATACCTATGGACAATTTGGAGTCGCCAAATAGCCTGGCAGGAAACCGGAGTCTCCTGGTGATTTATCATGATTAATTAATCCACAAAACAGATTAATCTGATTAAAAGTTTTCGATAACTTAACAGCCCTACAAAACAGCAAAATTAGGGTGGGGGGTGGGGGGGGGAAGAAGTTGATAATACCTCTTCCACCTATATCACAAAGCTGTTTTTTTTTCTCAAAATTCTTAACGTATCTACTAAATATTTAAGTGGCCCTAGCATCTTTTCGGACACTCCTGGCTTAGCATAATTAATTTTAGCATCTTTAATTTCATTTTTATGAATGTGGCCCTCGCCGGAAAAAGTTTAGATGCACCTTTTTATTTTTAAGTCATCATAAAAATCTGACATTTTCCGTTCACCTAAAAGGCGGGACCTGCAGTTCAGGTTTCTCCTCTTTGACCTTTACGGCCAAACCTGGAAAACAGGAGCGCAGGTGTTCCAAGGACAGAAAGGTGTCGTTGAAGTCCAGTGTGGAGATCTGATTGGGCATTTTGGAGTAGTGGGCACTGCCTGGGTCGCCGTAGCCGAGGATGATGTCATGCAGCCAGTCTGGGACGACGCACTCCGTGTTCATCAGGTTACGGATGGTCTCGAGAACGGCCTGGAACGTACAACACAATGGATGGATGGATGGATAGACGATAGAAATAAAATGATAGAAACAGAACTGAATGTGTAATTGGAGGGTTTCATGATTTCACATCCCACAGGAGGAGCTGCTTTGACGGGGACAGCGGGAAACTTGTACATCTATCAATTATATTTTAATGAGCTTCAAAGTGCCTAACTCACTGTGCATCAATCACTGGGTGGGGAACATGCTTGCTTTTATCTGAACTAAACATCAAAGCTGTAGAAGAATGTTCCTCTGAATACCCATCAGCTCCTATGCTTCTCTGCGAAAACATCTGTCGCTTCTCAGTCTGGGAAAAGACGTATTTGTATGCGCGTTGCATTCAAAATAGCCGATTTGACAAAGCCCTGTTGAGTAGCTCAAGCAAATGTCAACAGCATGGAAAAGAACAGAGGAGACGTGGGATTTGACACACTCTGCTTGGTTTTAACTTAATTTGACCTGCATAAAAACATCATCAGTGAAACTATTAGCAGGACTGCTTTTAACCTTAATAGTCTTCTTCCCTACACTCAATGTTGCTGTGAGAGAAAGGAATCCCATTAGCTTCTGCTGACAAGCATGTCTCGATGGGCTGTAATCTCAGACTTGCCCTGGCCCTAACCTTTCAGCTACAATACCCAAGTAAAGAAGTGCCAACAGGGGTACAAACCTTGAAATTATTCTCCTTTGGTTTGCGCCTCATGATGATGTTGAACGTTTCGTACGGGTCCTCAGTGCCGGCCTGAATGCTGCTGGTCATGTCCTGTTGGTACTGGTTGGGGTCCAACCAGACACGGAATGTTCTGGAGTCTCCTCGCAGCTTGGGTTTTGGTTCGGGACCTACGGAGGAACATATGTTGGAGGGCTTGCTGAAGATTGACACATCTGTCACAACACAATAAAGAATCGCCTGTTTCGGAATGTTATCCAAGATGAGACTGAGGGCAGCAAAATGGAGACTGTGGGACATAACACTTAAGGGTCCACAGAAAGGGGCATCTACATACTTTTTTTGTTTGTAGCCGTGTGTGACATTAAATATGCCAAGTTGAGAATGAGGAGAACGTGGGCCTCCTCTTTTGAAATTTCAGACATGACACAAAGCACAGCCAGAAAACAGAAGGCCGGAGCAAATTGGACTCTGTAAGTAAAATGGTAGACAAATCTGATAAGGGTTTGAGTGGCCTAAATGGTACAGGATCGCCTGTAATAATGCCAGTTAAGGGGAGAAGAAGATTGTAAATATGTTTTCTATGCCATAACTATGAAAATATTCATTCAATTTCTCAATACCGAATCCCAGTTCGCTGAAATCCATTTATCGCAGTTGGGCCTGGAACCAATTAACCGTGATATATGAGAGCCAATGAACAAGCATCAATACTAAGTCAAATAATGGCGGCGGTAGTCCTTTCAAAACAACTCTCCCAGGCTCATTTTCCTGCAGTGCTTTGCCTTTTTTAGGATGAGGAATGTGGATGCAAGGCTGACAGGCGTCCACGGAGAGAGGGGCTGTGAGGTGCACCAAGGGCGGCTTACTGATGGATGTCTGCAGAGATTCATGTGTGGCGCATTGAGGGCACGAGGGGGAAGAGAGGAGAGTGACACTCAATCCGCTTGACCTCTGTTGTGTGTTTGCACGTCGATGTGTGTGTGGGGCTGTGCTGGGATTGTCAAATCCTCCTGGCTAAAAAAAAAAAAAAAAAAAGTGTGGCGATAGCTTAGGGGTGTAAGCGATACCATCGACGCGTAGGAAAACAATTTGGACAGCTGGGCTAGGATGTGAGAGCGGTCAGTGTACTAAGCTATCACGGTGGCTTTGTATAAACACTTTGTATCCTCACAATCTCATGTGATCATAATACAAGAGCTGTGTCAAAAAACGGATGCCTTCACAATGCTGGGTTTTGATTGGCACTGTCAGAGAGGCATTAGTTTAACAATATGTTTATTATTGTGGTTATAGTTTGCGGTGGTGGAATAGAACAGCAGTGCAGTCATAGTATACCACTGCAGCTTGACAGTGTCAAAATCAAAGACATATCTTTCAGGCGTTTCAGATTTTGAACTGTACCTCATGTTATGGTCCAGTAAGAGTATTTTTGCAGACACCATTGTGTATTATCCATAGTAGCATCATAAACCGAGAAGGATATCTTAACCGTCCTTGCCTCTGTGTGAACCTTCTTGTCCTGTCTGTCACTCCGCCTCAAGACATAAAGCAGTACTCAGCGCCGTTGTTTATTCTGTTGTCATGACTCCAAGAGTGACTGACGTCTTGTCACGGTTCCAGTGGCTCGCATCTCAAAGCGGGAGAGAGGCAGCTAGAGACATTCACGTGAGTCCAGCGGAGCTGACAGCTCACACCGCAAGCACCGTTACCCCCATCGTTGGGGGAGAGGGGGGTGGTGGTCTAACTAGTAACAATCTTAGTCTGCTCCAATTGAGCCTCTGAACCATTGTAATCAGCCGGTCTCTTCAAATATTCAGTGAAATGCTTCAGGTCCATCAATTTTATGGAAACATTTGCCCAAAAAAAGTGATTTAAAAAAATGAGCCACAATCAAAACCGTATTTAAGCTAGTAGCAAAGGAAGGAAGAGCTTTTTCTTTGGCTTTTTTTTTGCAAAAATTACAGCATTCCAAAGCAGAATCAGCTCAAACGTCACAAGGAAAGTCAGACTTCAACAATGCCCCACTACTTTTTTCAAAACATTTACCATTAACAGCAGTTACTGTAATTTCGGGCATACAGTCACCCCTCGTTTATCGCGGTTAGTCGCTCCAGACCCACGAGGCGCATCAAAGCCACTTTCAACTCAGCCCGCACTTTGTCACTTACTATTACGACTGAATATGTTTACTATTTTTGTTCTTTTTACCGATAGTAGTAGTTAACTTGTTGTTACACTTGTATGGTAATTACAAACATGAGTGAGGAGCCTAAAAAATGCTTTCAAATAAAACTAACACTGAATTATTCAATGTTAAAAATATGTGTGTATATGTACATATATGTACATATATATATATATATGTACATACATATATATATATATATATATGTACATACATATATACATATATATATATATGTACATACATATATATATATATATATATATGTACATACATATATACATATATATATATGTACATACATATATATATATATATATATATATATATATATATATATGTACATACATATATATATATATATGTACATACATATATATATATATATATATATATATATACATATATATATATATATATACATATATATATATATATATATATATATGTACATATATATGTACATATATATATACCATATAGATGGTTCACTTTTTAGACTTAAAAATGCCTGTTTCGTTAATGAAGATATAAAGATGGCCACAGTTTGACCCTGGAACAGATTCCAAGTTCGATTATTGCCTACAGAGGGAAAAAAATTGAAATCTTAAATAATCAATGCAAATGTGAGAAATATTTTTTTTCTGAATGATATACAGTGGCTAGCGCTTAGGCCACACAGCTTGGAGAGTTCGATTCCACCCTCGGGCATTTCTGTGTGGAGTTTGCATGCGTGGGTTTTCTCCGGGTACTCCGGTTTCCTCCCACATTCCAAAAACATGCTAGGTTAATTGGCCACTCCAAATTGTCCATAGGTATGAATGTGAGTGTTTGTCTATATGAGCCCTGTGATTGGCTGGCGACCCGCCTCTCGCCCGAAGACAGCTGGGATAGGCTCTAGCCGCCCCGCAACCCTAGTAAGGATAAGCGGTAGAAAATGAATGAATGAATATATACAGATAGATGGCTGTGGTTCTGGAGGACAAGCACGTTCAAGGTTCATCCATGCGGATACAACATGCACAGCTAAATTAAATGAATTGAAAGTTGCCATGGGTACGAGGGGGCAGGGCCCACAACTCTCAAGTGTTGTCGCCGTCGACCTCAGGTTAATGTAATGTTAATGCGAATAGGTCAGGTCATTACTGTGGCTGTCGCCATGACAACGCGGCTGTGACCCTCTCCCAAGGATCAGCTGGTGGTTATGACTGGGATGATGGGAGGATGGATGTAATGTGTCATTGCGTGTTTGGGATGTGTGTGTGTGGGTGGGTGCACTTGTGAGTAGTACCTTCCTCAATGACACGTCCCTTGTCATCCAGCATGCCCTGCACCTCGCAGCCTCGCACGTACACCAGCCCGGCCTGCTCCACAAAGGACTGGCGGCGGTCGAAGCGTGTGCCGTAGGCCAGGTTGGGCCGCACCGTGATCAGAAAGCAAACGTCGTGCCTACGCAGCCCTGCAATGTGTATGGTGGGTATGAGAGTCAAGACGGAGGATAGACAAGGATTGACAGAAAGGTGGACACGGAGTATCGGCGGGGGACACATCAGTGGCGTTGGGATGGGATAGGAGCTGGGCGTTGGGGGAGAAACTGCCCTGTCAGCATGAGCCCTGATCTTTAAAACATGAAGTTCTAATTATAGAGGATGGTGGAAGATAGGAAGTGATACTTAATTCTGCCTTGAAATTTGAGGAAATGGATTATTAAAAAAGGTCTCTCTGCAAGAGATAGGAATGTTAAGTATTCTGCAATGAGTTAGGTGGCTGCACCATAAGACAACTCGTGAAGATGTCATAGAAAAGTCATGAAAACAAATTGTCTTATACAAATGATAACTATTTTAATTTTATATATGTTAAAATTTAGATTTTTTTTATTACACTCAACTACAAAAGTATATCTACTGTACCACACTTGGCTGTAATATTCATATTGTATTACCAAAAATGATATATTATTAAATAATAATCATAATTATACATTAATATTAATGTAGAACAGTCACCCTTCCAACATCGCTCCCTCACTCTATCGCGGTTTTCTAGGAGGCTAACTAGTAAGCTCTGTAGCATGCTATGCTTAAAGCGGTGTCCGTTCTTTGTGTAAATGCAGTGATCCCGTAGCATGCGTAAACAAAGAATAATAGGGGTGTAAAGGCGACTTTAGGGGTGTTATTTCATGTCTCCAGGGCCGTAAAAACAATGGTACATATTTAGAAAGTCATAAAAATGGTTTTCGATGCTATAACTACTAACTGCTAACTCCTACTTCATGGAAATTCACTCATCGTGTTTTGGTCTGGAATTATCAATTATCCGCGATAAACGAGGGCGACTGCATTTGAATTGAATGAAGACTAGTAGTAGTTTATAACAGTACTCTTAAATTGGTTCTCTTGAGATCGTGTAGCCATGTCCAATGTTGTGACCAG
This sequence comes from Doryrhamphus excisus, assembly GCF_030265055.1. Lineage (NCBI taxonomy): Eukaryota > Metazoa > Chordata > Actinopteri > Syngnathiformes > Syngnathidae > Doryrhamphus > Doryrhamphus excisus. The sequence goes on from NC_080478.1 coordinate 7,047,704, forward strand.
TTATCAGGGCTACCTTTGAAAGCAATGGTGTTATTCAAAAAAAGAGGCTTGCATGTTGTCAGCGGCTCACGTGTCAAGCACTTGAGCACTTGTAGTTAAGGCGACACAGAGGTGGCAAACAATCAGGTCAGTTTTAGCTCTTGGTGTTGTCACGTTGGCGTGCGTCGTTACCTTCCCACTCCTGCTTGATATGATCTTGCACGTTGAGGTGAACCGTGACGTCAGCTCGGACACGTGCAGGCCAGCTCTCGCCGATGTTGGGTTTTGCCACCTCCACGATGGAGAAGGCGGTGATGGTCTGAGCCATCCTGGCCCAGCCTCCGAACACCACTCCGCCATACTCAGATTGCCTGTGTGTGTGTGTGTGTGGTGGTGGGGTGGGGGAATGAGAAAGGGAGGAAAGAGGTGTGACAAGCGCCGTGGGCCGTTGTCAGCTTGAAATGAGTTGGATTTGGGGCAGCCGCATGGCACCGCCGCCGACTTATTTACTTTTCAGAGCAACAACAAGTAAAAAGTTGCTACACCACTTGACATAATGGGAGCACTTATTATGTTAAGCAATGGGTTTCCAAATGTGGTGTCGCAAATGTCACAGTCTTTGAATTAAATATCATCAATGTGCCGTGCCGTTTGCCACGAGAGGCGGAGGGGAGATAAGGATCTTCATTCATAAAAGTTAAAAAGACTTAAGTGAGCGTGCTCTTGCTCAATTAATGGGACAAATGACTTGACGCTACAGTTGGGGGGGACGGCCAATGACAAGGACCGAGGACAACTTACCATGGTTTCATTCGCCACACCACGTCTTCTATATCCTGTCTAATCTCGTAGGTTGACTCCAGGCGGAACAGGTTGAAGTTCCTCAGCAGGTAGTCGTGGAGGGTGAGAAACTGGAGGTTAAGTTTTGGGAGCGCGAGGCAGCCTGAAAAGATAACACATGACAGATATAAGGTATTAGTATTATAGACTATACCGAGAATAATATAGAGTAATCCCTGAATTATTGCAGTTCCAGAGCTGACGTGAATTTCCGCAGAGTAGGATTCCTTATTTACCTGTATAAATCTAATATTTTCATAGTTAGAGCATGGAACACCTGTTTACAGTCTTCTAAATATGGTATAATATTTTAGAGCCCTTTAACACAGAAATTTGACTCGCACTTGTGTGTGTTGCTATAAATGTTTTCACTAGGGTCAGAGGCATAAGCGAACTAAGAGGTCCCCATGGAGGCCTGGGTCGGCCCTACCGAGGGTGGTGGGCTGACATGAAGTCACATCAGGGATTAAGCGTTGCGTTTTAGTTTGGCATGTTTTACGGCCAACAACAGAAGCCATGTTTATATTAGGGATTATTGTACCTTTGGTGATATAAACCTGCAATGAAAGCCAATTGTCCCAGCGATCAAGTCTGGTGTGTGTGTGTGTGTGTGTGTGTGTGTGTGTGTCTCACCGAACATTACTGACACCTTTTAATCAGTGCAGATTGCTACACACCATTCACATCATCTTCCAATGCCTTATATTTGCATTTTACTTCATTTAATGATTCATTTAGGAAAAAAAATATGTACAATTTGCTTAAGTACTAATAATAGGCTGTATTCAACCACGAAACAGCATGATTTATTAATTTATATATTTGTGAAAAAACGTTATTGAGTGAACATTGAGTGATACATTTAGTTCATTGTGCACCTTCTCCAGAGAAGTACTCTGTGGGGACGATGTTTTCATCCCAGATGATCTTCTCGGTTGGATAAAGGGGCATTTGGTTCAGTTGCTCGATCTGAGAGATTCTGCGCTCATGACGGGACACCTGGAGGAGTGGACAAAGAGTTTTGTAATAACACATGTTTTAAACTATTTGAAATCACATTAAACAGGAGCCTCAGCAGCGAGCGGAGGAACCATAACAACCTGGCATGCCCTCCTAATGCTGGCCACATACTGTTGGGGGATGTCGTTCCATTCTTCCATCAAGAAGGAGTCGTCGCACATCAGCCAATATCAGCTTATTGGTCACGTCAGTATGAATATCCCGACCAAACCGATCTAATAAGTTGGGTTAAGGAATGCCATCCCACAGCAGTGTGTGACCGAATGTTGAGTTTTAATTTTATCATTTCAGAACCGTCTTTTTACACTTGTATGACAGTGAATGTTAATAAGTTTATGACCGGACAATTTTTTCCTCTTTCCAGTAGAGAACACTGATTCAAAACGGAACCAATTCAGAGGCTGACCAGTGTCCCAATACCAACCGTGATTAGAGAGTCCACTGTCCTTCCAACCCTCGAGTAGGCATCATGACAGTAAATCCCATTGTCTCGAATAGAAAACCTGAGCCTTCTTGACATGAAATAACACCCCTCTTGTCACTTTTACACCCGGAAAAACCAAATACAGTTGACATAATAAGACAAAATAAGCCATTTAAGACATAAATGCTTGTGTATTTTGCTGCATTTGTGTTCTGGTGGTAGGGAAGGTAGGTTCAGTTTTGTTGAACAAAGCCTTTTGTTCCAGTCAACAGGCCAATCAATTCTGGTGCTTGTGTGTCTTAAAGTTACATTACTGACACCAAGTGACCAGTGTAGAATATTATTGAGCCATATTAAACCACAAAACAGCAAGAGATATGTATCTATTGTTGAAAAACCATGATAAGAGTGACGTTCGAAGGGATGGCTGTATATGAATTAGAAGATAAGTAGGAGAGCAGCGTATGTATGGAGGCTGAACTTACCAGCAGTTCCAGAAGAACTTTCTTCTCATGGGTGGTGTCTTGGCCGTCGGGCAACTCAGGTAGCAGACACAGGTAAGACGCCACCCGGTGGAGTGTATTTGGGCTAGGGAGAAAACACCTTAGAGTAAATACATATTTCAGAGAGACTTAAGGACTAATTGACTGGCATGTGACTTGTAAGGGTTTCTCCTTACAGTGATGCTGCAGTAGGCATGACGATCGACAGCCTAATTATTTTGTGCTTGTTAGCACTTGCAACTGGAAGCAAGTGCAAACCTTCCCTTCTGTTTGCTTTGACACTCCTGCTCCGTCAGCACCCGTGCATTAAAGGGCTGGCCCGCATTGATGCGACAGGATTATGAAAATCAAAGTCTCTGCAAGCTGAGGCGTGGCTCTCCGCACCGAGTCTTAATCAGGTTGACACACTGTGACACAGGGTTTGTTGCTACATGAAGCGAAGGCAGGCTGTGGACACAGCAATGACAAGCTCTGGACAGCCACACGTGGCCCGTATCCACACGTACCCATGATTGAGCGACAGAGCAGCCATTGTGCCAGTGTTGCACGTCAGTGGCCGGTGGATGACCTGGCACAGCTCATGTGGGCATCCCTCAGCCCTTAGCAACAAGATAAGAGTGTCACAACATCTCTCTGGGCAGAGGGGGTGTTGGAGATGACTGGACCAGCTGAGCCACTGGCAAATGTGCTGGAACTAGTCCACTGCAACTTTCTATCGCCTGGGGGACTGCCTTGACCCTAACTGTTATGGGGTAAACTAACGACTTTATGAAAATATTCTTCTGCACTTTAAACCTTGCAGCATCAGTCGGAATGGGACACGCTAACAATCAAAGCGAAGGCTCTCCTGTTTGTCTATTCAAGATGCGAATGAACGCAGTGAATGTGAACAAAGCGAAACTCTGGACAAAAATATAATTTTTTTGCAATACACTTGCATTGCACGTCAACAACTTGATGCACAACCTTTGATGATGTATTCAAATCATTTATTCACCTAAAATGACACTCTGCATGCTTCATGCCACTGTCAGAAGTGTCTATTTTTAGGCAAAGCTATGGCAATAATACTCGGGTTTGTGTGTTTTGGGGAATTAGAGGATAAATTCAGAGCGACGGGTGACTGGGAGCTTAGTAAAGAGCAGCAGGAATAAAGTGGCATTAGAATTTGAGTTGCTTGGATGGGGGGGGGGGGGGGGTTGCCTCGTTAAATCTGATACTGGATATTTTCAGAGGGAATTACTCCAGGAGCTCTTCGGGTGACAGCTACGGAGTGAGGAACAATGGCGCTCCAAGGAGCGTGTGGATATAAACGTGGAATGAATCAGCAGGAGCATTAACCTGATTCAGCAGAGCTCGGCTCACAGAAACAAGCGTGATGGTTCAAGCCTTTAGTAGAAAGGAGAGGATGATAAATGTAAATTTGATGTTATGTAAGGTTAGGTTAAACATTTTTGCTGACCAAGAAAAATATTTTTAATATTTGCAATGGAGAGATTTACTGTTCTATTTAATGCAAAATTAGCAGTCGTTAAATTAACTATTAACAACTGAATGCCACAAATAAATTTGGACTGCCACAAACAGATTTGGCTAGTTTGTTTATAAGATTTGACACTACCTGTTCACCCTAACCACCGTAGCCTAATGGACATATTCATTCATTCATTTTCTACCGCTTTTTCCTCACAAGGGTTGCGGGCGGTGCTGGAGCCTATCCCAGCTGTCTTCGGGCGAGAGGCGGGGTACACCCTGGACTGGTCGCCAGCCAATCACAGGGCACATATAGACAAACAACCATTCACACTCACATTCATACCTATGGACAGCTTGGATTGTTGAACTCCAATGAAAAAAAGCGTCCTGTGTGTGATCATCGCAGCTAACGATTGACACCGGGAACATCGAGTGGAGGTAGAATTGCAAGGTTTATAGTGTGTCTTTCTTCATTCTGTCAATGAATGCAAGTAGACAGAGTTCTGACTGCTGATTGGATGAGGACGGAAGGGGGGGGGGGGGGGTAGGCTAGTGTATGCAGTGAGTGTGAGTGGGGATAAAAACATATTGAGGTAATTTTGAATTGCATCTGAAGCAAATTACTGCACAGTAAAATAAAAATATGTAATTAACAAGAAGCACACTGTAGCTATGTGTTCGGAGCCCGAGGTAGGTAGGCTGACATTGCATGTGCATTGACCGATTGTGACTGCTGTGAGGTGGGGCGGACCTCTCTGCAACAGCCAAAGAATACGTACTTTCAATTTTCAGTCGCGCAAATACTAGTCCCCGCATTTGTCACTAGTCGCTTTTGGGAAAATAACTCACCAAGAGGGTTTGGAAAGTCGCCAGATGGAGTGAGAAAATTTGGTGCCAAGTTGGCAACACCGGGCTGCACATGAGATTGGAAAAGAGCATGAAGCAGTTCACATGAGAATAAATCAAAGAATCGTTCATAAAAATATCAGAGCATCTATTGTCCGAATTTTACATTTAAAGAAGAAATTATTCCAAAACCTCTCTCTGCAAAACCAGTCAAGGATAGGACAAATACAATGGTTATTGATGACAATTCAGCGCAGTCTCTATTGAGCCTGCACATAGGTGAACTAATCTTGTTTTGTAGCAGGTAAAGTTTCAAAAAAAGATGACAACTTCTACAAATGTAGAAATGTGGTCTTCTGTAAGACCAAGCTCCGAACCTGGGGAGACAGAGCCATCTCCATCGCTGCTCCCACTCTCTGGAACTCATTGCCCCACTCACTCCGTGCTTGCCCTGACCTTCCCACCTTCAAAAAACAACTCAAAACCCACCTCTTTAAATCTGTTTTTAATGTCTAACCTTCTATATCTGACTGCTGTGCCCCGCCCCGCTTTTTTAACTGTGTACTAACAGTGAATGTTGTATTTTGGTGTGTCTTTTATTCTGTTTACTTGCTCTATTCAACTTCATTCTTTTGTAAAGTGTCTTTGAGTATCTTGAAAAGCGCTATACAAATAAAATGTATTATTATTATTATTATTAAATGTATTGCCTGTGTAATGCTTTGCTGCTTCAGGCTTTTGAAAGGCTGGACTCGTGCGTGATGAAGAGGATAGCTCAAGGTAAAGGGCTCATTTGCCTTGAGATAAAAGTGACACTGAGAGGGACAGTAAAATAGAGAAAAACTAACTAACTAATGTGAGACAAAGGAATTTTCAGATTGTTGAATTCTGATTCTGAAGAAGATGACTTTAGTGGTGTCAGTTCTCAGGAGGATGAAGATGGCGATGAATGACTTTTCTGGTAGACTACTGTTCCAACCACTACTTCACTCTTTAACTAGCTATGTTCTTTAAGAACATTTTTCTGTGTACTAAATACCAGGGATTAGCCAGATACTCAAGTATCTGTTACAGATAATGCATTTTTGCCGGATTCAAGAATGAAACGAGTACATTTCGTCATTATCCCTATGCGTGTTTAAAGAAAATGCTCATTATGTATTCACTCTTCTTGCTCTGTGATTGGCCAGTCACACACAGTGACCGCCTCTCCCTAGATGGACTGGGCTGCGTCTCAATCTGCAAGTTAGAAATGGCTTGTGTTCAGTTGGTCACACTGCCACCACTTTATTAGGTTTTGTTCAGCTTGCCTCCATTTCAGTTTGTATCTAAAGTTACTTGGTAAACTCGTCTCGGGCTTGTGTGATGTCAGTCGCTTATGCATCAGGGGTAGCATGAGCGCTTTCTTCCTTGAAATGTATTTTTGTCTTGTCCCTGAAGTCATCATAAAACAGGCGTACTACCTACAATATAACAATTTGGTTCATTTTCAGTTTCACACAGACAGTGGTAACATTAACCGATTGACTGTGTTTTTTTCCGGCTGCTGAGATAGTCACTTTGAAAATTTGTATCTTTTAGAAAACAACAGAGGTAAGAGTCGTGAGAGCATGAATATTTTTCCAAATTTAAGGTTCCATTTTCCACACTCCTCCAGATCAATCAGAAGGCTGAAAAAGCTACCTACTACCATATTGTAACGCAACGGTTCATCACTATAGTGCAGGGGTCTCAAACACGCGGCCCGCGGGCCAAATGTGGCCCGCAGGACACTAGTTTGAGGCCTCGCCTTGATATGAAAGTTTAATGTTAGTGCGGCCCGCACAAGTTTGATATGGATGTTGTATGGTATCATGTACCCAGAAAAAATTATTACGTTTGATTAATGTTCATGTTAAAGGTCAAATAACTGTTAATAGTTATCCTCCCTATCCGTGTGGAAGTGGTAAATTTGTCTACCCACCAACTATATGTGGTTTCTCAAGTTTTTATTATTATTATATTTATTACTGATTGATTGATTTTCTATTCTTGATTTGTTTATTTATTTTTCATCTTATTTTGTGTAGAAAAATTAAAAGTAAGATATTTGAGAACAGTGGAATGTTTTATCAGAGCTTTTCTTGTAGAAAATTGGAACCAAAGCGACGTTTTTTAAAATTTTTTGTTTTTAATAAATGCGTTTTTTTTTTTTTTTTGGAAAACCTGATGCGGCCCAGTCTCACCCACACCTGAGCTCCAGTGGCCCCCAAGTAAATTGAGTTTGAGACCCCTGCTATAGTGAGATATTATATGTATCATGACGTGTACATTATCTTTAAAATAAAACAAAATTTTAATGAAAAATTTAAAACTTTAAAATGAATTAACACTTAAAGCCCAGGGGATGAGACCAGGGTTCAATTCCACCCTCGGCCATCTCTGTGTGGAGTTTGCATGTTCTCTCCGCGCAGGCGTGGGTTTCCTCCGGGTACTCCGGTTTCCTCCCACATTCCAAAAACATGCTAGGTTAATTGGCCACTCCAAATTGTCCATAGGTATGAGTGTGAGTGTGAATGGTTGTTTGTCTATATGTGCCTTGTGATTGGCTGGCGACCAGTCCAGGGTGTACCCTGCCTCTTGCCCCAAGACAGCTGGGATAGGCTCCAGCACCCCCGCGACCCTCGTGAGGAAAAAACGATAGAAAATGAATGAATGAATGAGCCCAGGGGATGCTTTTTTTCCACTCACTGTGCAGGTTGTAAGGTACAGGCATGCGTGTGAATGAAACCAACACCCGTAAGTCAACATCCACATCTTGTGGTGTTAAATAAGGTGAACAACATGACACGATGCTGCACATTTATTACACAAACCAAAAAACTCAGTTTTACCAGTCACACAAACACTGAGAGTGTTTTGTTTTTTTTAATCTCCACTCTGGTTAGAGTTTTGCAAAAGCTGGAGGCGAGAGCAGCCAGAGGGAGAAATACATAACCGAATTCCTATGCGACATGCGTTAAGGTTGATTCTCCAAATTAGACAATGTCGTCATCGTTCTGGACTGAACTATTTGAATTGACATCATATAAAAAATGACCGTGTCTGTGTCTGTTCCCTAACAAATAGAATACAATGAGACTGTGGTTGAGCTTCTTGTTGAAATTCTTGTTCCAACATGTTTAACATGCCACAATGTCCACTACTAAACAATGTCCTCCTTTAAACGTTTAAGCAAGCACATCACATTCAGCTAACACAGCGAATGAGAGCAATTAAACTACACAAGGATCAATTACGCACGCTTATCAGCTACACAACAATCAGTCACAGCCTTGTTTAGGCGACACAGGAACTTTCCCAGGCCCTTTAAAAACCAGAGTAAGCAATAAGATGTTCACTGTGGCCTGAAATGGCAGAGCAAGCCACACACCAGACAGGTTTATTAACGCCGGTGTGCTTTTTGGCTCTTTGGCAAGCTAATATGACGTGACAAACACAGCTGTTCAAAGAGTTTATTCTACACGCCGCTGCAAATCGATTAAATTAATGAGGCGTGCCTCGCTCTCTGGCTGCTACCAGCTGCTTGTTGGACGGGTCCCCCCCCCCTCATTGGCTGCCATTTAGCGGCTGCACTCAGGCGGCAATGGTGCTGGTGCCGTTTATCACTGCAACTTAACGTGCGACGTGTGAAAGGTGCAAGTCTGCATGTGTCAGCTGAGGTCACTGTAGTTTTTTTTTTTTTTTACACAGTACATTAAGCACAAATATTCATTTACTTAAAAAAAAAGATGTGTTTTTCTTTTACCTGAGGGACCCAAAATGTTTTGTCAAGGATTCCCGAGTGTCCACTGCTGCTACGTTGGACAGAGCAAAGTCATGGAGCTCTGGAAAATGAGCAAAGGCTGCTCTCTGTAAGAAAAAAAGTACATTTATACATTTACACACACATTTTTCATCACACATTCTTATAAATATGACATGTAATAATATGTCATAATAAACTCTAAAGGTTTCGTCCCCAACTCCTCACTAATTTTCTACATTATTTTGATTCCTTTTTTTTATTTTACAATCCCTAATCACTTTAAAAGTCGCTGTTAAAATGTAACTGTGAATGTCAGCTTTACAGAAGCCATGTCCGCTCCACAGTAGGTACATGTGGTAATGACACGAGGCAGTATCAGTCACTGTAAAAGGTCGTCATGATCAATTGCATTCAGGCCTCCATCGCATCGCAAGATCACTATTTTTTTTTTATTATTATACATTTGGTGAAGACCACGCCCTTATGGTATGTCCCTCATGGAATAAACCAACTATTTAATTGGTGGGCCATGCTGAAACAGAGATACCCATTCTTTATTTGTAGTGGTACGCCACAGATAAATATGACCACCACAGATAGATTAGATATTTTTTTTAAACAATATTCAGTTGCACACAACTGTTTGATAACTATTATAATCATAACAAGAGAGCAGGATTGTTAAGTGACACCTCAAAAAAGTAAGGTGTGATTATGATCGATGATTGATGTATCCCGTGAACACAATAGCCACTTGTAGCTCCGAGCTAGCTGGATGCCGCCAGCCGGCCATGTAAACAAAAGCACCAGAAATCGTTTGAAATGCAAAGGCATTTCAATCGATCACACACTCTGGCATAGACAGACATAGCATGTTGTCATAACTGACATATACATATATATGTGTGTGTGGGTATGTATGTATATGTATGTACATATATACATATTCATTTTACAGGCCATTGTTCTTTCTCCCGATAATAAAAAACAAAGTGAAAGTCTGCAAAGCAGACAGGCGGTTCTGGTGCATGCATATTAAAATAAAGCGCAGTGAAACTTTTTTTGAGATATTTTTCATTTTTAACATGTGGTAGCTTTTGTTTGCATAAATGTAATGTAATTTGTAGTAGCGGTGTGCTACTACAAATTACATTACATGTATGCATTATACATTATAATTATTACATTATATTATATATATTTCAAGACAAACCTTTGCCTTTTGATTAGTTGTTTTTCCCTTTTTCTAATTAATAAATGCATGACGCAGGAAACACTTTAAATAAACAAAATAAATATAGCGACAATGTCACTAAAATGCCATCATTTAAGTATGAGGTGTGTTATGAAACAACCGGTGATTAAGGGTGCAGACAAGTCCGAACAACTACATGGGTTGATTTGACAAATCTTAAGTAGAATTGATGAAATGTAAAATGACTAGTTTCTTCTTGGACATCAACAAGTAGCAAGCAGATGTTCAACTCTCATGGGGAAAAAAATAACCACACGTCACTCGCTGACGCTGTAAAGACCGAGGTTTTTTTTTTTTTTTTTAGATTGCGGGGTGTGCATAAAACACTTAATGTGTGCTTCCAATGATGCCTTGCACACTGCTACTTCCATATTACTGTATTATCATTCATATCAGCTATAGCATAGTTTACGGTGTGATTGGGTTCTGGCTGAAAATTTCAAATAGGATGCCACGGTTTCACACTAAGTGAGTCAATGCCGCATTATCACGGTTGTCTCGGGCACCTGCAGAGATGTGATCCTATCATAGTGCAGCGTTGTCATCTCTTTCTGCGTCAGGGCGTTCCCCGTCTGGTCGTTAATCTCAAAGCCTGTGTAGAACTTCAGCATGTCGAGCAACTTTGTGGAAGAGAGGGGGCACAAGTGACATCTTCTGTTTATCATTTAGAGTGTGACGAGTGCTGCAGCGTTGCGTTGCCTTGTACCTGGCAGAAGAGATGGCCCTCCTTCTCCCGCTGGGTGAGGCTGGAAAGATGGCAACTGACCATCAAATGAGAGTCATCCAGCACCGTGTTGAACCAACGTCTGGTGGGAAGCAGGGCCTAGATGCATATTAATATGTATTCGTTAGAAATAACAATACATGAGAGTCTGCCATTGCAGTAAAAGAGCATCTGGACATCTATTTTATCCCTGATGTTTTTGTATCTTGATAGAAAAACTGGCAGAGACATGCTTGCACTGACGGAAAGACTTTGATTTATTTGCTGGTTGCAGCACAGTAACATGGGAGGAGGGAGGAGGGGAGCTGGGGAGAACAGAAAGCTGTCAAAATGAGATAGCAAGCGCTGCTTTGGTGTGAATAAATCAGCTCAACTTGTTGACAAAGTGACAGCCCAAGCGTAAGGGTGACTCCTGCCCACTAAACAAAAGGGAGTTCAATCTGTCAAGACGAAAAGGATGGAAGTAGTGTCCAGGCGAGGAAAAAAAAGGAAACAACACAAAAGAATACAATATGGAATATTGTGATGCAAAAAAATGAATTGACAAGCTGTGGGTGTATCAAGTGATACCTGAAACCTGAAAGAAGCGCCAACTTTTGCCTTTTATCAAGCAGCAATCTTTGATCAACACAAGCCTGACTGGAGGAATAAAACAGGCACAAAAAAGGGGGGTGGATCTTTTCTCCCATTTTTTCTATGCATTTTCAGGCAGGGAGTGAAGTACAGTATAGATTTCAGGCAACGGAAGCTTCTGTAAAAGGAGAGGGCTTTGAAGGACGGGGCTCGTCTCAGGAGACGGCGGGCTAGCTGGCCACCGGCCGATGCCAGGAACAGCGAGGCCGGGCCTGTCAGCAGACAGCCAGATGAAATCTATAGAGCTCCATTGCTTGTAACAGGAGATCTGCACACGCAAGCAGGAGCCCATGGCACATTGTGTCTCTATCTCTGCTAGTCAACTTCAGCTCCAAGATTCAATAATCTGATAAAACCAATTGAAAACGTGACAGAAAAGATGAGAAGAAGCTGACCATAACAGAATGGAACTAGATAGGCATTTGAAAAAATGAAATAATAAAATATTACAGTTCACTGGTTCAAGTCCCGACTTTGAATTCCCGCAAAGTTGGATTCAGTATTAATAAAGAAAATATTTTCATAGCCAGGACATTGAAAACCTGCTTCTGACTTTCTAAATACAATTTTATTAGAGCCCTCTAGCAAGAAATAACACCCCTGTAGTCACTTACACTCACATTATACAATAACCATTTTTTTTGTGAAAACTTTCCCGATTGCTTTTCTGCCCAATTAAGCAGCAAACAAGTTGGATTGAGTAAACTGCATCCTATAGTAGTCAAATACCCATGCCGCCTACAGAGAACATACTAACTCCTTATCTCTAAAATCACAAATACTTAAACTTGCTGATATAGTTAATTTTCAAACAGCTAAAATAATGCATAAGGCTGAAAACAACCAATTACCTAAAAATGTCATCCAATACTTCTCTACAAGAGAGGAGAAATATGATCTCAGGGAAGAACTACATTTGAAACACTTCTATGCTAGGACTACGTTATGCTAGCCATAGCATTTCAGTATGTGGAATCAAACTATGGAATGGATTGAGTAAGGACCTCAAACAATGCACAACGATGAGCCAATTCAAGAAACAATACAAGCAGTTGATGTTTGCTAAATACAAGGATGAAGAGTCTTGAACCAGTCATGATGTGCTATATATATCACTATATTGACACTGGTACCCATTATGTCATTGGATGGTCATATCACCTCGTACTTCGGTACAAGGTGCATTATTAAAAAAAATAAAAAAACCTTAAACTGTATTATGGAAAGCAGGAAGTGAACAAATGTAACAGTTACTGATTGTAAAAGTACCAGATGGAGGGGTAGGATTTAATAATCTTTGCTTCTTCCTACTCCTTTTGGACATGTGGAACTGTGAACTGATTATGGGATGCACTCAATTGTAATCTGATGCATGTTCAAATGAAATAACGCCATTACAATAAACTTTACCCTGGTTGACATTTGACGTCAATCCATACAGACTTAACTTAAAGTGCAAAAAATATGTTGTGTGTCTTACCTCCAGATCAATCATAAGTTCAATGAATCTCTCACAGTAATGCACCTTTTCCATGGTGATGGACCCTGTGTGGGGGGGGGGACAGGTAATGTAAGACAAACAACCATGTGAAGGAATGACAAAGTGGAGAATCTGTAGAAAAACCCCTTTAATCATGCCAGTCAAAGCTGTCAATCGCCTTTTTGTGTCGCTGTTCTGCATAAACTAACACGGAATTGAATTGTTTGAAGTCGGAAGTAGCATGAGGTAGGATCGCCGCAAGATATGATAGATTCTAGTTGCTTTGTCAGCCACCAACTAGCTAAATACACAGGTGATTATTGGTGTTTTTATGAATTTGTGAATACAAATTTGTTCTGTTCTTAAAAGTAATCTTAAAATCTTGTCTCGCTCTCCTTGACCTAAATTCATTAATCATCTTGTGACACCCCGAATATATATATACAATGTAATATGTCCTTTGACGTGTCATCTTTCACTGTTGTGGAATTGGTGTTTGTATCTTCTCAAAGGCCATTGGTACTGTCTGCCAAACATTTGCAGTATTTTTCAAAATGCCATCTTTTCAATTGTATTAAAGAGCAGCATTTATTTTGCAATGTGTCAAACGACACTTTCTGTGAGAGGACATCATTTGTGTTTACCAAACGTCTGTGAGTACTAACTCTCAGAACAAAGACTCTGCATCGTGATGGATGCGTGTTTTTTTTTTTTGTGACGCCTCCTACCACGTTACTAACATTGCTCCTCATAAATCTACACCCGTATGCACTGTGTATGCTAGTGGCCCCGCCTCTCCCACAGACACAAAGAGACTGTATGACTAACAAGAGGTTTCACTGCTTTCATGCCATTGTTTTATGGAGCAAACGTGCCTTGGGGCTGAATCCGATACACAGAATGAAGCCTCTTCCTGTCAGACACACTTGAACATGGCAATATATCAAGGCCGGCAAAATTAGCGAGCGAATTAATTAAATCCGCGAAGATACTTCTTTTTGAACAAGAAATCTCACCCTATTATAATTTTGGGAGATCTTGAGACGCCTCTAATATAAAATTTAAAATATAAATAACATTTATTAAACGGGTATGGTTCACTATGGTTCTACCGACTTAAGAAAAATGACTTATTCCAGCTTCAGTAGCTTTAGTTTGTCTCAGTGTTAATGTAAGCATGTCTTCTTCTCTAGTGAAATTAATATTTTGGTGCCATGTCACACCTAAATGAAAGCTCCTTTATTGTCTTCATGATGTATTTTTTGACTGTTGTCACTTACAGTCCAGAAAAATGTGTAATGAATTATCTGACTGCAGGACGCTGTATCACAGTGTAGGGTTCTGTGTAAAAGGCAGAGAATGAATGATAGATTTACTGCTCCAGCCATGATTTGGCAACATTGGGGGATGTCTGTGAGAAAGACGCCACTGATGAACATGATCAGCATCATGTGGTATCCCTCACCACTCTGTATGTGTGTGTGTGAGAGATGGGCACATGCAGTAAGCATTAGAGTGATGTAGATCCTGCTGGGTTGGGGACTATAATCTACTCTGTCAGGTCTGAATTCCACCTAAACACACAAGTGTTCTGTTTTTAGCACTCAGGTGGGGAGGGGGCCCCTCGGTGTCGGCCCGCATTACGAGTCGGTGGTCGGTGCCAGTGGCGCCGTGGCAACGGGGGCACACGCTTCTTTGGAAAAGGGAGGGGATCGCTACTCTTGGCGGATGTCTTTTATTAAAACGTGTGATATTCCACATTGAGTAGCTGTGAACGCCTCATGATTTGTTTACCTGATGGCGGGATTGACTCCAGGACCCCGTGAAACTTTTTAATGAGAGCCGAGAGGAAGGTTCGCTCCTTTTTAGCCCTGGAAAAAAAAAAAAAGGAGAGGCAAATGAGGCAAGCTTCAAAAGAAAATTTGGTTTTGCAAGAGAATCTTATTTACTGCTCAGACGCGTCAGCATCCATCTTGTCAAATTTCTTCTTGATAAGATTCCAGAATTTCTGCAGCTTTGGAACCTTCTTCAGCTCATGTTGGAGTCTGGACTGCAAGCAACGTACATTTACATACAGGATTAGATGCTGGCTGTTGAAATACACCGACTTAGAGAGTAGCCATGAATTCAATGCATCTGTGGGCATCTTACTGGCAGAAGGCACATCCACATTGGCAGAGAGATGAGCTGTTGCACCTGCTCTCTGATCAAATCTACCTCCTGGAGGGGGGGGAAGAGAGAGAACAAAATGTATTGTACATGTTAGATTTTTTTAATAGGACTTCTCCGCATAAACAAAAACTCCACCACTAAAAAATGCATAGGATTTTATAGGACACTATCAATACTGAGGAGTATGCAACTGTAGCAGATTTTCAAATGAGACCTCTGCGGTACTCTGTTGGTGCAGCACTGGACAAGACAAGACTGGAGAGTACTGCAGCCAAGTGCAGTACTGCCACCTAGTGGACTTGACCGGATAGTGCATCCAAGAGCATTTTAAAATGAAATGAGAAAATGAGCTTTGTGCCTTAAAAGTGTTATTATTCATCATAGGAAAAAAAAAGGATTCAACAGTTTAAGGCACAGGTGTCCAAAGTGCGGAGGCCATTTATGATCGGCAACAATAATTTTACAAGTATTAAGAGAAAAAAATGTAATCTAAAAAGAAAAAGTTGTATGAGAATAATGTATCATATAATATATACAGTGAGGGTCATAAGTATTTACACCCCCAGCGATTTTGCAAGTTCTCCCACTTCGAAAATAGGAAGAGATCTGAAATTTTCATCCTAGATGCATTTCCACTCTTAGAGTCATAATCTGAAAAAAATCCAAAAATCACATTGTATGATTTTTTTATGATTTATTTGTAAATTACTATTGTTCATAAGTATTTGCACCCTTGAGAATCAGCAATAATTTAGACTCCCAAAGAGCTCTCAGTCCACCCTAAAAAAGTCCACCTTTACCCCACGAGTAATGTGACCTGTGCACCCCCACAGTCAGTCATAATCCAACTGCTACCATGGGCAAGACAATAGAGCTTTCCAAAGACACCTGAGACAAAATAGTAGAGCTCCACAAAGCTGGAAAAAGTCTATGGAACAAATGGGAAGCAGCTTGGTGAGAATAAATCAACAGTTGCTGCAATTGTTAGAAAATGGAAAAAGCTAAACATGACTGCTAATCTACCTTCATGTAGAATCTCTGCTCGTGGGGCATGACTCATGATTAGAAAAGTGATGAATCAGCCCAGAATAACATGGCAGGAGCTGGTCAATGACCTGAAGAGAGCTGGAACCATAGTTTGAAAGTATACTGTCAGTAGAACACTACGGCGTAATGGTTTAAAACCATGCAATGCATAGAAGGTTCCCCGTGTTGAAGTCAGCACATGTGGGCTCGTCTAAAGTTTGCCATCTGAATGATCCAGAGGGGTCATGGGAGAATGTCATGTGGTCAGATGAGACAAAAATGTAGCTTTTTGGTTCAAAAACACACACTCGTCGTGTGTGGAGGAAAAAGAAGGCTGAGTTGCATCCAAAGAATACCATCCCTACTGTTAAGTATGGGGTTGCTTTTCAGCAAAGACGACAGGACGACTGTACTGTATTAAAAAAGAGGATGAATGGGGCCATTTATCGTCGGATTTTGGACAAAAACCTCCTTCCCTCAGCCAGAGCATTGAAGATGAGTCATGGCTGGATCTTCCAACATGACAATGATCCCAAGCACACAGCCAAGATGACCAAGGAGTGGCTGCGTAAGAAGCAGCATATCAAGGTTCTGGAGTGGCCTAACCAGTCCCCAGACCTAAATCCAATAGAAAATCTTTGGAGGGAGCTGAAACTTCATGTTCAGCGACAGCCCCAAAACCTGACAGATCTAGAGTGGATTTGTGTAGAGGAGTGGCCTGGTGAGGAACTGCAGGAAACGTTTGACCTCTGTAATTGCAAATAACGGCTTATACACTAAATATTAGCACTGATTATGTCAAGGGTGCAAATACTTATGAACCATCAGAATTTAAAAATAAATCATTAATTTTTTTTTTTTTTTTAGATTATGTCTCTAAGAGTGGAAATGCATCTATGATGAAAATTTCAGATCTCTCCCTATTTTCTAAGTGGGAGAAATACTTCACTGTATATCACTGTCATTAAGTCGCGACCC
The DNA here is from genome assembly GCF_030265055.1 of Doryrhamphus excisus. Classification (NCBI taxonomy): domain Eukaryota; kingdom Metazoa; phylum Chordata; class Actinopteri; order Syngnathiformes; family Syngnathidae; genus Doryrhamphus; species Doryrhamphus excisus. Next base: position 7,064,847 of record NC_080478.1, read on the forward strand.
ACTTTTATTGAAGTCAATTAAAAATTTTATGTACTTGTATTATTTTTTTACACTCTTATTGAAGTCATTTTTAATTTATGTATTTGTATTATTTTTTACACTTTATGTAAGGCATTTTTTTCATATTTATACACTTAAGTCATTGGCATTTTATTCTTTCATTATTTTATTTACATATATTTTTTTAAATTTTTAAGTCATTGATATTGTTATATTTAGTCCTTCATTATTTAAGCTTTTAATACAGTACTTTCAAACCAAGCAAAACTACTTGTCATCTTTTGAATTAGTAATTCACATAATTTGTGTGTCCGAAGTGCATTGTAAAGAAATTAATAAAGAATTTTGTCAAGGAAACAAGGGTAAACATATCTACTTACATAGAAAATACAGCATAAATGAAAATTAAATAGCAAAATTGCACAAAATCATATTCTACTTATAGCGGTGCAATGCACTAATACCAAGTAGGAAGATGACTCAAATATATACAATAACTTTGTATATATTTGTACTTTGGCTGAATGTGTTGTAGTACATACAAGACTGTTGAAGCAGTGGTCCAGAAACTCGAGCAGCACAGTTTGCTCCTTCAGGCTGAGCCCGCCTTCATCACCTGCCAACAGGGCTTCCATCACACATTTGAAGAAGAATGAAAAATGGCCGGGCTCCTTTTTGAACACCTGATGAAGAACACAGTAAAATAACAGGATTTGATGTTGGTGGGTGCAAAGGATTACGCTGACATGAGAAATATGTCTTCTGTCATATTTATGCTGGGATTTCTTACCTCCCACGCTGGGACGTTTTCTCTGAACTTCTCATTGACGATGCAAGAAATGGACATGAGAAAGGCATTGCTGGACACCTCTGGAGTGTAGTTGACCCAAAGGTAGTTCTCCAAGTACTGACTACAAGGGGACAAATCAGCTTGTTGGTTAGAGTCACAAAGATGTGGTTTTAGGGAAAAAAAACATGAACACGTTAACATTTTGGTGCGTTCTAAAGATATTAAAACAGACGGCTAACGCTAGGTATTTGAGCTGCCACGTTTTTGTTTTAGACTTTGGAAAAGTTAATGCTAGGTGTAGGTAATGTTGTTATGTTGCTATATGAAAAATATGTGCCCAGGAAGGAAGTTCCGGTAATGCTTAAAACCCAAACATTTAGAAATATAATAAGTGTTACATGTTACCATGAATGTACCTGTTACTACATGGTTATCTAAAAACATAACACCGTGAACTATTTTCACATTTGGACACACTTCTGCCACCTTCCAGCCGTTTTAGGCTTCAAACTGAACCAAACATGATCTCCTCTATTGTGCAGTTGTGCTATCACCTCTTTTTGCCTCTTGTGCCAAAAAGGTAGAACACATATAAATACGTCTTCAGTAGCGAATGAGTTAATAGTGGCGTTTGTAAGCGGCTTAAGTGTGTCCCGTTAAATGCAGCAATGAACTCTCTTTTTACCTGTTTTTATTACATTAGAATACACAAAAAAGAGAGACATATACAGTCATACCGAATATAACTATATTTGATCACCCTTGATTCTTTATTTTATGTCATTTTAATGCCTGGTACTAAAGGTACATTTGTTTGGACAGACACAAAAAAGGCCTTAAGAGTTTAATTTAAGAGCTGATATCTAGCAACTTCCATGGCTTCCTGATAATAAACAAAATCACTTAAGTTCTCACATCAATAGATCGATAGATAGACCTCCTTTATTGTCATTGCACAATATCACAGCAGTGAAATTGCCAAGGAAATGTCGTTGTCTGGCTCCCGTATAATAATAATAACAATGTGGACAATAAATAGACGGCATCAAATATGAACAACAATGTACAGCGTAAACAGTAATTTGTACAAATAATTTAAATAATTTTGAATAAATAATAATAATAAGATTGCATTGTACTTTGTATAATGTACTGTAACTTGTATGAGCTATTTTTGTTGTCATCATCATAAACAAAAGGTACCTTTAGTCACGCCAGGCATTCAAATGAACAAGAAACTGAAAAAACAAGGATGGTCTAATCATTTTTTCCATGACTATATGTGTTCATATCTCACATATGGATTATTGGAGAATTTTCAAAAAAGTGCTGTTTTTCCACAAATTTAACACAACTGCCTTCAGGTTTTTACTTTTTTTTTTTACAACACTTCTTCATTTTTTTCCCCACTAAACTGCGACATACAGTAAAATCTAACAATACAGGCCCTATTTCAGTTGAGCTATTTTGCTAAAAACATCATAACATTAATAGTTTCAACAATCAATATTTTACTTGTTACATTATGCCTTTTCTCTCAATTTTTGCTTGGGTTTTTTGTTTAACGTTGACAATTAAATTTTTTAAAGGCCCAAATTAAACCATCCAGAGAGAAACAGCTCACCTGAACTCCAGTAACATGATTTTTCTGATGGCAAACCTGCAAAGGAAACGAAATAATGAATAATGACAACGAATAATGTGCTCAAAATATGTGGTAAATTAATTTACAGTGCAATGAAAGAAAAGTGTGTGCAGCAGTACTTACTTGGACATGAGAATCTCTTTTTCATACACGTCCTCCATCACCTAATCAGACAGTCACAACAGTATTTTAAAAATGCATGATAATAATATGTTTCAAATTAGTTATACTGTTAATATTCAATACAAACACATACAAATTTATTTTACATAAAATACATAGCAACAAACAACTCACCTTAGGGTCAAAGGGCAGTTTATTTTTTGCATGAGGCGCCCAATATTTGTTTGCCAACTGAAATAAATCAAATCAATTAGCATCCCACCCAAATATAAGTAGTTTACTTCTCAAATGTTTCCGTATTTGAATGTGCAGCCCGTTTCTTACCTGTGTGACATATTCTGCATTAATTTGAGACACAGACGGCGCTGCAGCCTTTTTAGCGGGGGTTTCTTTCTCCATGATGGCGTCTTAAGCAACTGTCCGGAAAATAGATCATAAAGGCATAAATGTAGAATACTAGATTTTCTGTCGACTTACACACACTTTGAATGAATCAAGCCTCAAGATAAAATATGTCGAAGTTTGAATGTTGTAAACTGTGGTGACAACGTTGGAAATTAGTTTACTGATTACTCATATAAGGTAGCAGAAACAATATTAGATAATATTAGACAATAACATACTTGCCCTACTCTTTCAGCCTTCAAGACAAATATTGATAATACGCGTTTCAATTTACATTAGCGTTTCGAAATCACACAACGCACTTGATACTTTGGCTAAGCTAAAAAAAAAAACACAATCTCACATTTTTACGAGTCGCTATGGTTACCTCAGCATTACACAGGCATTAAAAATGCAATAGAACAGTATCACAAACCTTTACTTCCCTTTCAGCATGGGTGAGAAACAACGTTGTACCGTTGTTTTACACATGTACACACAAAAACGCGCTGAATGCGACTGACTTCCTGGTTACGTCCGGGCAACATTCTCATCCGAAGAAACAGTGGCACCTAAGCAATAGTTCCTACCGGTAAAAGCGATATTTTCATAGGAATGCAAAATAAAACAAACAAAGCGAATGGGATAGGCACAAAATAAGTACAAAATGTAATAATTATAAATAATTTCAAAAATAGTATGTATTATCAAAGAAAAGCTTGCAGTGTCACCAGTATTTAAAAATTAAAAACAAAACTCTCAAGTATCTAGTTTAAATTACATGATAAACGCAAACATTTTCCCGTTCCCATTTTAATGTCAATCAAATATAAAAATCTTAAAAATAAAATGTAACTGCCTCTCAGACAGTGTATGCTGTCAGTTTTAAGTTCCTCCCTATTTTCATTTTTGGTTCCTACCGAGGTGTATACAAGTTAATAAGGCGGAACTAATTTTCTGTAGAATCGTTGTTTCCTTATGTGCATGTTTAATTGTTACACAAATAGAAATTAAGATCAATTGTTGCCATTAGAGCTCAAAGGCGAATAGGTGCTAAAGGATTGAAGATCTTATAATTCCCTTCTAAGGCATGTGTGCAGCCATTAAGGTACAGTATATGTGTTTTGTATTGTTTTCTTTTCAGCCTTATTAGTCTTATTAGTTATTAGTCTTAGTTATTGTATATTTGTATTATATGACCTGTAATTTATTGTATTTTGTATCCTTTGTACCCTTTTAGTTCTCACGTTGGTTTTGTAATAAATCCATCAGTAAAAGACAAGAACTTAGCTGTCTGATCGTTACACATCCGAGGGAGTTACATAAAATGTTTCAAAACGTGTATGGCGCTTTACTTGCAATACTCTTTTTAGCCAGCAGATGGGAGCAAACACCATCTAATCTAACAAATTGTGGCCGCCTTGTTCAAACACTAAAAACAAACACTTTGAGCAGAGGCTGTGACCTGAACGCTTCCACAATATGCCAAAAACACACGAAAAAACATCGATCATGATACGAAAAGGATTCAATCATGAAAACAAACAATGTCACGGGTGCGTCTCAAGCAGTGAGGTCACCACAAAAATTCCATTACTGTCTGTAGCCCAAGAGAGCCTGCACGCGCACACGCATTCAGCACATACACAACACCAGGCTGGCTGGCCTGGAGGAAGAAACACACAGTTAAGTCCATGTGCAAGGCCAAAATGACAAGGGCCGCAGGCTGGTGGGTACACAGCACACAAAGGACAATAACGTTAGTTACAAAAAAAGCCAGTTTTGTATGCAGAGCGGATGGTCGGTCGGCTCGGCAGAAAATGTACACACACAGAGAAAAGTAAATGTCACCCTGTCTTTAGTCATTTTGTGTGTAAATAACTGCGGCGAGGACACAAAGGAACGTCTGTCATGAAACATCACGTCGGCCCGCCATGAGAGCATGATTATAACCTCGTGGCTTTGTCGGCATCTATATGAAAATAGACGGACGCAAATGTTTACAGACGTGATCACCTGGGAAGTGGTCACCTTCCAGTAAATGAGTTTTTCCAGAATGAACATTTGTTAAATAGAACATACACAAAAACATAATGCAGACTCAATGTTTTAATATTAATGAAACACAAGTCATCAACTTGTGTATATGTTATTGTGTTTTATGGGCTATATAAAACATTCAGTCAGTGCTACCATGCTCAAAATCTAAAGTTAGATGGCAATAATTAATGCATTAAAAATGTCATCAAATTTACATGGTTCTTACATGTTTTCCACAGTAAATCCCATAGACAATTTGAACATCATTACAGGCCGTGCATACTGATGACGGATTGTGTAAAAAGTTACGCCTTTTTAAGAAAAATGTACGTTAAATAACAAATTTGAATTCATGGAAACAAATAATTATCAACACTATATATATTTAACACTTGTTTTTAATAATCCCACTGTAAATCCCATTAATGGTTCAACATCCTTTGAAACATCCCTGATATAATTTAAAGTTGAGTCAGACGATTCAAAATCTTCACTTTAACAGAAAGAAGAAATAGAGAAAAAAAGAGAACATAAAAAATAATTAATAGTGTTAGTATTTCTAATAGTTTTTTAATTCTCCCCGTGCATGCGTGGGTTTTCTCCGGGTACTCCGGTTTCCTCCCACATTCCAAAAACATGCTAGGTTAATTGGCGACTCCAAATTGTCTATAGGTATGAATGTGAGTGTGAATGGTTGTTTGTTTATATGTGCCCTGTGATTGGCTGGCCACCAGTCGAGGGTGTACCCCGCCTCCCACCCGAAGACAGCTGGGATAGGCTCCAGCTGTCCCCCGCGACCCTCGTGAGGATAAGCGGTAGAAAATTAATGAATGAATGTTTTTTTTTATTTCCATTTTTAATTCCATAGACAATGTGAACATACTTACAGACCACGCATACTGATTACATTCTGTAAAAATCTCTGCCATCTTAACCAAAACAAATTAGATGTCAAGAATGAATGCATATAAACAAACAATTATCATTACTTGTAACATTACTGCTGTTTCTAATTTTAACTGGAAATCTCAGACAACTTGAACATTATTAGAGTTTACATACTGCTTACAAAGGCCACAACAAACTCAAATGTTAAAGTATATCATAAAAGTATGTTTTTTTTGTTTGTTTGTTTTTTAAAGCTGAAACATGGAAAGGGTTAATACAGTTTATCAGGAAGCATCATTTGGAACCTTTTGATCTGATACAACACACAAACAATACACTTGGCTGAATGATAGAGTAAAAGGTGTGTTTGTTTAATAGTTTATTTTGTATCCCATCTCAAAATGCATTGGGTAATAATATCCAAGTGAGATTGCGTAGTAGTACATAAAAAGAAATTGTTCTTCTAAAAATTTTATGGGTTCTTTATTTTCAATTACAAATCCATTGGAAATTCCATAGACAATTTTTGAACATTCTTAGCGACTGTCCATTCTGTGTAGGCTCATGTTTGAGAGTACTCATGAACATATTTTAGCACTAGCTGTATTATTTTAGAAATATTCTCATTTTAACCCCCCCCCCCCCCAAATAACAGATGAACATAACACACTTTACAGAGTATTAGCTTGCTCTAGTTCATAAATAATTGCTTGTTTGTGTTGTTCAACCGTCAATAAAGAAAAATCTTCAGGCTCTATTGGCTGCCTCCATTGTTCAATTTTTGATAGCAACAATCAAAACAAAACAACAGTGAGGCTGGGCGTGGCGAGGATCGATCAGTCGGCCCCGTGATAATGGCGGCGTTGTGAGTATGAAAGATGCATTCCGACTCTGGTTCATCAATACGTTTCATGATCTTTGAGAAAAGAAATGTTCCAGGAGCGACGGTTAATAGTGTTATTTTCTCCACACACACATTGAGCTTAATTCCTTGCCTGCGGCGGTGTGAGGCGAAGTCCCTCTCCTATTAACCAGGCTGCCTTTAGAATCAATAGAAAACATAAAGAGGCTTAATCTTTTCGGGTGCCTGGTGCTGATTGCCCATTACACAATAATAACACACCTCCAGTCCCGTGGAAGATGAGAGGGAGACTCAATCACATCAACCGACACACAAACACACACAAATGGTGTTGACTAGGAAGCTACCTGAAACAAAGAAATGCTAAGAGATGCTGTTTTTGACTTCTTTCTTGACGTGACAAAGTTTTTTAGGTTCAAACGACTGCTGATGTTGAATCAGTAGTTGGTTACTTCAATTTGTAACACTAAACAATTTGAAAAGTTGTGACGGATGTTAGTACTACGACATATTAGTGGTTCAGTAAATGCTGACACTTTGGTATACAAAGTGTATAGTGTGGTCCATCTGTTTTCATTGTTAACTGAACAATTAATCGGCTTTGGATAATGGTCTGTAAGGATGCTCACATTGTCTATGGAATTTAAAATGGAAATAAAAAAACATTCATTTATTCATTCATTCATTTTCTAAAGCTTTTTCCTCACGAGGGTCGCGGGGGTGCTGGAGCCCATCCCAGCTGTCTTTGGGCGAGAGGCGGGGTACACCCTGGACTGGTCGCCAGCCAATCACAGGGCACATATAGACAAACAACCATTCACACTCACATTCATTCCTATGGACAATTTGGAGTCGCCAATTAACCTAGCATGTTTTTGGAATGTGGGAGAAAACCGGAGTACCCGGAGAAAACCCACACATGCACGGGGAGAACATGCAAACTCCACACAGAGATGGCCGAGGGTGGATAATGGTATATTATATATAAATATCTCTGACTGTGAGACCCGTTTCATATCAGTGTATCATGTTAAATCAAAGTTTTTAACCATTTCCAGTCAGAGTCAGACACTTTTCCACTGCACAGTACTGACTTAGCTCCACACGGCAAAAAACCCACAATGCACTCTGACGAGTAGACTGAAGCCAACAAGAAAACGGAGTGCTGCAGTGAAGTGGAGCAAATGTGGCCAACTATATAATCCAGTTCCAATTATGTGATACAAAAAAAGCAGCCGTGACAAATTTTATCCAAGAAATACGACACAGACCGTAGACTATAATACTGCGGCATCCAGAGCTACGGATGGTGGCAGGTTTATTTTGGTCCTCAAATGTTACAAGAACAAAACAGCGATTGTGACCTAATCAACCAATGAGCAGCCTGCAGTGGTTTCCAGTCTTGGAACCCTAGCTTGGAGAACCCTGAATAGGAGGTACTTTGCAGTAGGACATCAGTCTGTAAGGACTCAGCTTAGGCACTGGAAAGACGTAGGTCCTGAATGAATCCTGCGGGGGACTGACTTCCTGAGCAAGGCCATGAACCATCAACAGCTTGGGACTCCATTTTAGAATGCAGATTCCGCCCTCTGTCGTCCTAAGAAATCCTTGAGACTGAGATGGAAACACAGCATTATAGGGTAATTGGATGGATTCTAGATGAAAACATGATTATATCACATGGAGGTTTGAATAGTCAATAGTCCACTGAGCTCCAATGTCGCACGGCTGTCGATCCTGGCTGTGGTTCTTATGCGCTGAGCCAGCAGGACAGGTGGAGGATGCGGCAGTCGGGCAAGTCCAGGACTGGAACCAGGGCAACGGATGGACTGGACTGTCCTAGAAACTTTTTAAAGGTGTCCTCGAGTCCTGGTGAGAAGAGGTTTGAGATAAAGGAGAGAATGTGGGGAGGAAGAAGGTGACATTAGAGCGACACTCCCACTGGGGCCTCTCTTCACTCGTTGACCAGGAGGCTATTTACAAATTATTGATATTCTTAAAACCCCCTTGCACTCATTGCGGTGTAGACATATGTTAGGAAGGATTAAATTCCTAGTCTGCCACTGTGTGTGTGTGTGTGTGTGTGCTTGGAGTGGACGAAGAGGCCCTGTTGTGCTGCCGATCATCTTTATGAGAGCTCACAGTTGTTGTTAGTGCAGCCGGACTACAGATGGACAATGGACATGTGAGAATTCACACAGCCCCAGTCTTGATGACAGCCTGTCTGTTAGCGGCGTTCCGTTGGGATACCTTTGCACACTAATTGGTCACAAGTGGTCCTGTCTGATGCTTGGCAGACATGTTAGGTATTGGGGATGGGGAGTTTGGCTATGTTTGCTTGACGGGAAAATGCATTATAAGTTTGCTTATTATTGTTTGTAATATGTTCTGAACTCCTGTTTCCATGTCGGTGTTGTATTGAGCAGTCTAGAGACAGACATAGACTTTCTTTATTGTCATTGCACAATAACACAGCAGTGAAATTGCCAACAAAATGTCATTGCCTGGCTCCTGTGTAATAATAAATAATAAACAATTAATAATTAATAATTATTTTATAATTATTATTTATATATATTATTTAATTAATTATAAATAAATAATAAATAATAAATAATAAATAATAAATAATAAATAATAAATAATAATAATGTGGAGAATAAATAGATTACATCAAATATGAACAATGAACAGCGTAAACAGTAATTTATACAAATAATTTAAATAATTTAGAATAAATAACAATAATTTAAAGTGTGGGGAGGTAGAGGGGCTTATTTGGCATTGAGCGGTCTGATACTTCAGGAATCGTCTGATGGATTAGAAGAGCTCAACATGTCTACTCCAGCTCCATCTACTTGGCCCCCATACGAGTAACGGTTAAGAATGAAAATTAATTGTTCAGGCTGCATTTGGAGCCTACGTAAAACTAGCTTGCGGCCGTGTGCAATGTTGAGTCAATATGATGCTTTCACAAACACAAAGAACGTGTTTTCGGTTTATAAAATCATTAGTGAATATAGTATAGAGCTGTCAAATGATTTCAGAAATGTTTGACTCACACTTTCAACCGTGTTATTATGAGCAGTGAGGGGTTGCGTTCAAAGACATCACAACATTTAATGTAAATGTATTTGTTTTCTGTGTATTTTCCAGCATACGTAAATGTAGCAAACCGTAGATCCCAATTAAGAGTTACAAAGTGAGTGGTAACAATATCCATTCCATGTTTAAACACACACACTTGCATTATAAAGTGTTTCTGTGATGTTCGGAGTGTCCCTAAATGCATCTCATGTTCCTAGGATGAAGTGACTTGATATATATATGGTGTTGGAGTTGTACTGCTGTGGATGTGTTCAGGTCATAATGAAGAGCATCAGACTCTGTGTTACTGTGTGGGGACGCTCCACTGTGCTTCCGTCTGCTGTCATAACAGAGAGGCGTGAATTACACAGAAGAATGTAATGTAATTCATGAAATAAATTAATCAATGCAATTAACTGTTAATGCTTTGTTTTTGACAGCCCTATTATATAGACGACATAATTACAGATATGAAAATCCTTCATCCGTACCTTTAAGTCAAGGGTGTCCAAAGTTTTTCCAAAGATGGTCGCATACTTAAAAATCAAAAGATTATATTTTCTGTATATACAGTATGCACAGGAATTTTTTAAACAATAAATTTGGTTACATTTTTAAAGTTTTGTTAATATATATATATATATATATATTTGTCAAAATATAATTTTTGGCGGCACGGCGGCGAGTGGTTAGCGCACAGACCTCACAGCTAGGAGGACCAGGGTTCGATTCCACCCTCGGCCATCTCTGTGTGGAGTTTGCATGTTCTCCCCGTGCATGTGTGGGTTTTCTCCGGGTACTCCGGTTTCCTCCCACATTCCAAAAAACTAAAAAAAAAAACATGCTAGGTTAATTGGCGACTCCAAATTGTCCATAGGTATGAATGTGAGTGTGAATGGTTGTTTGTCTATATGTGCCCTGTGATTGGCTGGCCACCAGTCCAGGGTGTACCCCG